>NW_026968440.1:0-93511 GCF_028390025.1 Pseudophryne corroboree
CAAAAATGATGCTCCGAAATCAACTTCTGTCACCTTAGTGATACATTTTGGGATAGTACCTAAAGTTTAAAGCAGAAATTGGGGCACTTTTGACATTTTCATTTTTGACCAAAATCGACAGGTCCGCGGCTTAGGGAATTTCTCATATGCCACAAAACGGTTGAAGCTCCTGTTCAAAAATGATGCTCCGAAATCAACTTCTGTCACCTTAGTGATACATTTTGGGATAGTACCTAAAGTTTAAAGCAGAAATTGGGGCACTTTTGAAATTTTCATTTTTGACCAAAATCGACAGGTCCGGGGCTTAGGGAATTTCTCATATGCCACAAAACGGTTGAAGCTCCTGCTCAAAAATGATGCTCCGAAATCAACTTCTGTCACCTTAGTGATACATTTTGGGATAGTACCTAAAGTTTAAAGCAGAAATTGGGGCACTTTTGAAATTTTCATTTTTGACCAAAATCGACAGGTCCGGGGCTTAGGGAATTTCTCAAATTCCACAAAACAGTTAAAGCTCCTGTTCAAAAATGATGCTCCGAAATCAACTTCTGTCACCTTAGTGATACATTTTGGGATAGTACCTAAGTTTTAAAGCAGAAATTGCGGCACTTTTGAAGTTTTCATTTTTGACCAAAATCGACAGGTCCAGGGCTTAGGGAATTTCTCATATGCCACAAAACGGTTGAAGCTCCTGCTCAAAAATGATGCTCCGAAATCAACTTCAGTCACCTTAGTGATACATTTTGGTATAGTACCTAAAGTTTAAAGCAGAAATTGGGGCACTTTTGAAATTTTCATTTTTGACCAAAATCGACAGGTCCGGGGCTTAGGGAATTTCTCATATGCCTCAAAACTGTTGAAGCTCCTGTTCAAAAATGATGCTCCGAAATCAACTTCTGTCACCTAAGTGATACATTTTGGGATAGTATCTAAAGTTTAAAGCAGAAATTGGGGCACTTTTGAAATTTTCATTTTTGACCAAAATCGACAGGTCCGGGGCTTAGGGAATTTCTCATATTCCACAAAACAGTTAAAGCTCCTGTTCAAAAATGATGCTCCGAAATCAACTTCTGTCACCTTAGTGATACTTTGGGATAGTACCTAAGTTTTAAAGCAGAAATTGCGGCACTTTTGAAATTTTAATTTTTGACCAAAATCGACAGGTCCGGGGCTTAGGGAATTTCTTATATGCCACAAAACGGTTGAAGCTCCTGCTCAAAAATGATGCTCCGAAATCAACTTCTGTCACCTTAGTGATACATTTTGGGATAGTACCTAAAGTTTAAAGCAGAAATTGGGGCACTTTTGACATTTTCATTTTTGACCAAAATCGACAGGTCCGGGGCATAGGGAATTTCTCATATTCCACAAAACAGTTAAAGCTCCTGTTCAAAAATGATGCTCCGAAATCAACTTCTGTCACCTTAGTGATACATTTTGGGATAGTACCTAAGTTTTAAAGCAGAAATTGCGGCACTTTTGAAATTTTAATTTTTGACCAAAATCGACAGGTCCGGGGCTTAGGGAATTTCTCATATGCCTCAAAACTGTTGAAGCTCCTGTTCAAAAATGATGCTCCGAAATCAACTTCTGTCACCTTAGTGATACATTTTGGGATAGTACCTAAAGTTTAAAGCAGAAATTGGGGCACTTTTGAAATTTTCATTTTTGACCAAAATCGACAGGTCCGGGGCTTAGGGAATTTCTCAAATTCCACAAAACCGTTAAAGCTCCTGTTAAAAAATGATGCTCCGAAATCAACTTCTGTCACCTTAGTGATACATTTTGGGATAGTACCTAAGTTTTAAAGCAGAAATTGCGGCACTTTTGAAATTTTAATTTTTGACCAAAATCGACAGGTCCAGGGCTTAGGGAATTTCTCATATGCCACAAAACGGTTGAAGCTCCTGCTCAAAAATGATGCTCCGAAATCAACTTCTGTCACCTTAGTGATACATTTTGGGATAGTACCTAAAGTTTAAAGTAGAAATTGGGGCACTTTAGAAATTTTCATTTTTGACCAAAATCGACAGGTCCGGGGCTTAGGGAATTTCTCATATGCCACAAAACGGTTGAAGCTCCTGCTCAAAAATGATGCTCCGAAATCAACTTCTGTCACCTTAGTGATACATTTTGGGATAGTACCTAAAGTTTAAAGCAGAAATAGGGGCACTTTTGAAATTTTCATTTTTGACCAAAATCGACAGGTCCGGGGCTTAGGGAATTTCTCATATGCCACAAAACAGTTGAAGCTCCTGCTCAAAAATGATGCTCCGAAATCAACTTCTGTCACCTTAGTGATACATTTTGGGATAGTATCTAAAGTTTAAAGCAGAAATTGGGGCACTTTTGAAATTTTCATTTTTGACCAAAATCGACAGGTCCGGGGCTTAGGGAATTTCTCATATACCACAAAACAGTTAAAGCTCCTGTTCAAAAATGATGCTCCGAAATCAACTTCTGTCACCTTAGTGATACATTTTGGGATAGTACCTAAAGTTTAAAGCAGAAATTGGGGCACTTTTGAAATTTTCATTTTTGACCAAAATCGACAGGTCCGGGGCTTAGGGAATTTCTCATATGCCTCAAAACTGTTGAAGCTCCGGTTCAAAAATGATGCTCCGAAATCAACTTCTGTCACCTTAGTGATACATTTTGGGATAGTACCTAAAGTTTAAAGTAGAAATTGGGGCACTTTAGAAATTTTCATTTTTGACCAAAATCGACAGGTCCGGGGCTTAGGGAATTTCTCATATGCCACAAAACGGTTGAAGCTCCTGCTCAAAAATGATGCTCCGAAATCAACTTCTGTCACCTTAGTGATACATTTTGGGATAGTACCTAAAGTTTAAAGCAGAAATTGGGGCACTTTTGAAATTTTCATTTTTGACCAAAATCGACAGGTCCGGGGCTTAGGGAATTTCTCATATGCCTCAAAACTGTTGAAGCTCCGGTTCAAAAATGATGCTCCGAAATCAACTTCTGTCACCTTAGTGATACATTTTGGGATAGTATCTAAAGTTTAAAGCAGAAATTGGGGCACTTTTGAAATTTTCATTTTTGACCAAAATCGACAGGTCCGGGGCTTAGGGAATTTCTCATATTCCACAAAACAGTTAAAGCTCCTGTTCAAAAATGATGCTCCGAAATCAACTTCTGTCACCTTAGTGATACATTTTGGGATAGTACCTAAGTTTTAAAGCAGAAATTGCGGCACTTTTGAAATTTTAATTTTTGACCAAAATCGACAGGTCCGGGGCTTAGGGAATTTCTTATATGCCACAAAACGGTTGAAGCTCCTGCTCAAAAATGATGCTCCGAAATCAACTTCTGTCACCTTAGTGATACATTTTGGGATAGTACCTAAAGTTTAAAGTAGAAATTGGGGCACTTTAGAAATTTTCATTTTTGACCAAAATCGACAGGTCCGGGGCTTAGGGAATTTCTCATATGCCACAAAACGGTTGAAGCTCCTGCTCAAAAATGATGCTCCGAAATCAACTTCTGTCACCTTAGTGATACATTTTGGGATAGTACCTAAAGTTTAAAGCAGAAATTGGGGCACTTTTGAAATTATAATTTTTGACCAAAATCGACAGGTCCGGGGCTTAGGGAATTTCTCATATGCCACAAAACGGTTGAAGCTCCTGCTCAAAAATGATGCTCCGAAATCAACTTCTGTCACCTTAGTGATACATTTTGGGATAGTACCTAAAGTTTAAAGCAGAAATAGGGGCACTTTTGAAATTTTCATTTTTGACCAAAATCGACAGGTCCGGGGCTTAGGGAATTTCTCATATGCCACAAAACAGTTGAAGCTCCTGCTCAAAAATGATGCTCCGAAATCAACTTCTGTCACCTTAGTGATACATTTTGGGATAGTATCTAAAGTTTAAAGCAGAAATTGGGGCACTTTTGAAATTTTAATTTTTGACCAAAATCGACAGGTCCGGGGCTTAGGGAATTTCTCATATGCCACAAAACGGTTGAAGCTCCTGTTCAAAAATGATGCTCCGAAATCAACTTCTGTCACCTTAGTGATACATTTTGGAATAGTACCTAAAGTTTAAAGCAGAAATTGGTTCACTTTTGAAATTTTCATTTTTGACCAAAATCGACAGGTCCGGGGCTTAGGGAATTTCTCATATGCCACAAAACGGTTGAAGCTCCTGCTCAAAAATGATGCTCCGAAATCAACTTCTGTCACCTTAGTGATACATTTTGGGATAGTACCCAAGTTTTAAAGCAGAAATTGCGGCACTTTTGAAATTTTTATTTTTGACCAAAATCGACAGGTCCGGAGATTAGGGAATTTCTCATATGCCACAAAACGGTTGAAGCTCCTGCTCAAAAATGATGCTCCGAAATCAACTTCTGTCACCTTAGTGCTACATTTTGGGATAGTACCTAAAGTTTAAAGCAGAAATTGGGGCACTTTTGAAATTTTCATTTTTGACCAAAATCGACAGGTCCGGGGCTTAGGGAATTTCTCATATGCCACAAAACGGTTGAAGCTCCTGTTCAAAAATGATGCTCCGAAATCAACTTCTGTCACCTTAGTGATACATTTTGGGATAGTACCTAAGTTTTAAAGCAGAAATTGCGGCACTTTTGAAATTTTCATTTTTGACCAAAATCGACAGGTCCAGGGCTTAGGGAATTTCTCATATGCCACAAAACGGTTGAAGCTCCTGCTCAAAAATGATGCTCCGAAATCAACTTCAGTCACCTTAGTGATACATTTTGGGATAGTACCTAAAGTTTAAAGCAGAAATTGGGGCACTTTTGAAATTTTCATTTTTGACCAAAATCGACAGGTCCGGGGCTTAGGGAATTTCTCATATGCCTCAAAACTGTTGAAGCTCCTGTTCAAAAATGATGCTCCGAAATCAACTTCTGTCACCTTAGTGATACATTTTGGGATAGTACCTAAAGTTTAAAGCAGAAATTGGGGCACTTTTGAAATTTTCATTTTTGACCAAAATCGACAGGTCCGGGGCTTAGGGAATTTCTCAAATTCCACAAAACCGTTAAAGCTCCTGTTAAAAAATGATGCTCCGAAATCAACTTCTGTCACCTTAGTGATACATTTTGGGATAGTACCTAAGTTTTAAAGCAGAAATTGCGGCACTTTTGAAATTTTCATTTTTGACCAAAATCGACAGGTCCAGGGCTTAGGGAATTTCTCATATGCCACAAAACGGTTGAAGCTCCTGCTCAAAAATGATGCTCCGAAATCAACTTCAGTCACCTTAGTGATACATTTTGGGATAGTACCTAAAGTTTAAAGCAGAAATTGGGGCACTTTTGAAATTTTCATTTTTGACCAAAATCGACAGGTCCGGGGCTTAGGGAATTTCTCATATGCCTCAAAACTGTTGAAGCTCCGGTTCAAAAATGATGCTCCGAAATCAACTTCTGCAACCTTAGTGATACATTTTGGGATAGTACCTAAAGTTTAAAGTAGAAATTGGGGCACTTTAGAAATTTTCATTTTTGACCAAAATCGACAGGTCCGGGGCTTAGGGAATTTCTCATATGCCACAAAACGGTTGAAGCTCCTGCTCAAAAATGATGCTCCGAAATCAACTTCTGTCACCTTAGTGATACATTTTGGGATAGTACCTAAAGTTTAAAGCAGAAATTGGGGCACTTTTGAAATTATAATTTTTGACCAAAATCGACAGGTCCGGGGCTTAGGGAATTTCTCATATGCCACAAAACGGTTGAAGCTCCTGCTCAAAAATGATGCTCCGAAATCAACTTCTGTCACCTTAGTGATACATTTTGGGATAGTACCTAAAGTTTAAAGCAGAAATAGGGGCACTTTTGAAATTTTCATTTTTGACCAAAATCGACAGGTCCGGGGCTTAGGGAATTTCTCATATGCCACAAAACAGTTGAAGCTCCTGCTCAAAAATGATGCTCCGAAATCAACTTCTGTCACCTTAGTGATACATTTTGGGATAGTATCTAAAGTTTAAAGCAGAAATTGGGGCACTTTTGAAATTTTAATTTTTGACCAAAATCGACAGGTCCGGGGCTTAGGGAATTTCTCATATGCCACAAAACGGTTGAAGCTCCTGTTCAAAAATGATGCTCCGAAATCAACTTCTGTCACCTTAGTGATACATTTTGGAATAGTACCTAAAGTTTAAAGCAGAAATTGGTTCACTTTTGAAATTTTCATTTTTGACCAAAATCGACAGGTCCGGGGCTTAGGGAATTTCTCATATGCCACAAAACGGTTGAAGCTCCTGCTCAAAAATGATGCTCCGAAATCAACTTCTGTCACCTTAGTGATACATTTTGGGACAGTACCCAAGTTTTAAAGCAGAAATTGCGGCACTTTTGAAATTTTTATTTTTGACCAAAATCGACAGGTCCGGAGATTAGGGAATTTCTCATATGCCACAAAACGGTTGAAGCTCCTGCTCAAAAATGATGCTCCGAAATCAACTTCTGTCACCTTAGTGCTACATTTTGGGATAGTACCTAAAGTTTAAAGCAGAAATTGGGGCACTTTTGAAATTTTCATTTTTGACCAAAATCGACAGGTCCGGGGCTTAGGGAATTTCTCATATGCCACAAAACGGTTGAAGCTCCTGTTCAAAAATGATGCTCCGAAATCAACTTCTGTCACCTTAGTGATACATTTTGGGATAGTACCTAAAGTTTAAAGCAGAAATTGGGGCACTTTTGAAATTTTCATTTTTGACCAAAATCGACAGGTCCGGGGCTTAGGGAATTTCTCATATGCCACAAAACGGTTGAAGCTCCTGTTCAAAAATGATGCTCCGAAATCAACTTCTGTCACCTTAGTGATACATTTTGGGATAGTACCTAAGTTTTAAAGCAGAAATTGCGGCACTTTTGAAATTTTCATTTTTGACCAAAATCGACAGGTCCAGGGCTTAGGGAATTTCTCATATGCCACAAAACGGTTGAAGCTCCTGCTCAAAAATGATGCTCCGAAATCAACTTCAGTCACCTTAGTGATACATTTTGGGATAGTACCTAAAGTTTAAAGCAGAAATTGGGGCACTTTTGAAATTTTCATTTTTGACCAAAATCGACAGGTCCGGGGCTTAGGGAATTTCTCATATGCCTCAAAACTGTTGAAGCTCCTGTTCAAAAATGATGCTCCGAAATCAACTTCTGTCACCTTAGTGATACATTTTGGGATAGTACCTAAAGTTTAAAGCAGAAATTGGGGCACTTTTGAAATTTTCATTTTTGACCAAAATCGACAGGTCCGGGGCTTAGGGAATTTCTCAAATTCCACAAAACCGTTAAAGCTCCTGTTCAAAAATGATGCTCCGAAATCAACTTCTGTCACCTTAGTGATACATTTTGGGATAGTACCTAAGTTTTAAAGCAGAAATTGCGGCACTTTTGAAATTTTCATTTTTGACCAAAATCGACAGGTCCAGGGCTTAGGGAATTTCTCATATGCCACAAAACGGTTGAAGCTCCTGCTCAAAAATGATGCTCCGAAATCAACTTCTGTCACCTTAGTGATACATTTTGGGATAGTACCTAAAGTTTAAAGTAGAAATTGGGGCACTTTAGAAATTTTCATTTTTGACCAAAATCGACAGGTCCGGTGCTTAGGGAATTTCTCATATGCCTCAAAACTGTTGAAGCTCCGGTTCAAAAATGATGCTCCGAAATCAACTTCTGTCACCTAAGTGATACATTTTGGGATAGTATCTAAAGTTTAAAGCAGAAATTGGGGCACTTTTGAAATTTTCATTTTTGACCAAAATCGACAGGTCCGGGGCTTAGGGAATTTCTTATATGCCACAAAACGGTTGAAGCTCCTGCTCAAAAATGATGCTCCGAAATCAACTTCTGTCACCTTAGTGATACATTTTGGGATAGTACCTAAAGTTTAAAGTAGAAATTGGGGCACTTTAGAAATTTTCATTTTTGACCAAAATCGACAGGTCCGGGGCTTAGGGAATTTCTCATATGCCACAAAACGGTTGAAGCTCCTGCTCAAAAATGATGCTCCGAAATCAACTTCTGTCACCTTAGTGATACATTTTGGGATAGTACCTAAAGTTTAAAGCAGAAATTGGGGCACTTTTGAAATTATAATTTTTGACCAAAATCGACAGGTCCGGGGCTTAGGGAATTTCTCATATGCCACAAAACGGTTGAAGCTCCTGCTCAAAAATGATGCTCCGAAATCAACTTCTGTCACCTTAGTGATACATTTTGGGATAGTACCTAAAGTTTAAAGCAGAAATAGGGGCACTTTTGAAATTTTCATTTTTGACCAAAATCGACAGGTCCGGGGCTTAGGGAATTTCTCATATGCCACAAAACAGTTGAAGCTCCTGCTCAAAAATGATGCTCCGAAATCAACTTCTGTCACCTTAGTGATACATTTTGGGATAGTACCTAAGTTTTAAAGCAGAAATTGCGGCACTTTTGAAATTTTCATTTTTGACCAAAATCGACAGGTCCAGGGCTTAGGGAATTTCTCATATGCCACAAAACGGTTGAAGCTCCTGTTCAAAAATGATGCTCCGAAATCAACTTCTGTCACCTTAGTGATACATTTTGGGATAGTACCTAAGTTTTAAAGCAGAAATTGCGGCACTTTTGAAATTTTCATTTTTGACCAAAATCGACAGGTCCAGGGCTTAGGGAATTTCTCATATGCCACAAAACGGTTGAAGCTCCTGCTCAAAAATGATGCTCCGAAATCAACTTCAGTCACCTTAGTGATACATTTTGGGATAGTACCTAAAGTTTAAAGCAGAAATTGGGGCACTTTTGAAATTTTCATTTTTGACCAAAATCGACAGGTCCGGGGCTTAGGGAATTTCTCATATGCCTCAAAACTGTTGAAGCTCCTGTTCAAAAATGATGCTCCGAAATCAACTTCTGTCACCTTAGTGATACATTTTGGGATAGTACCTAAAGTTTAAAGCAGAAATTGGGGCACTTTTGAAATTTTCATTTTTGACCAAAATCGACAGGTCCGGGGCTTAGGGAATTTCTCAAATTCCACAAAACCGTTAAAGCTCCTGTTAAAAAATGATGCTCCGAAATCAACTTCTGTCACCTTAGTGATACATTTTGGGATAGTACCTAAGTTTTAAAGCAGAAATTGCGGCACTTTTGAAATTTTCATTTTTGACCAAAATCGACAGGTCCAGGGCTTAGGGAATTTCTCATATGCCACAAAACGGTTGAAGCTCCTGCTCAAAAATGATGCTCCGAAATCAACTTCAGTCACCTTAGTGATACATTTTGGGATAGTACCTAAAGTTTAAAGCAGAAATTGGGGCACTTTTGAAATTTTCATTTTTGACCAAAATCGACAGGTCCGGGGCTTAGGGAATTTCTCATATGCCTCAAAACTGTTGAAGCTCCGGTTCAAAAATGATGCTCCGAAATCAACTTCTGTCACCTAAGTGATACATTTTGGGATAGTATCTAAAGTTTAAAGCAGAAATTGGGGCACTTTTGAAATTTTCATTTTTGACCAAAATCGACAGGTCCGGAGCTTAGGGAATTTCTTATATGCCACAAAACGGTTGAAGCTCCTGCTCAAAAATGATGCTCCGAAATCAACTTCTGTCACCTTAGTGATACATTTTGGGATAGTACCTAAAGTTTAAAGTAGAAATTGGGGCACTTTAGAAATTTTCATTTTTGACCAAAATCGACAGGTCCGGGGCTTAGGGAATTTCTCATATGCCACAAAACGGTTGAAGCTCCTGCTCAAAAATGATGCTCCGAAATCAACTTCTGTCACCTTAGTGATACATTTTGGGATAGTACCTAAAGTTTAAAGCAGAAATTGGGGCACTTTTGAAATTATAATTTTTGACCAAAATCGACAGGTCCGGGGCTTAGGGAATTTCTCATATGCCACAAAACGGTTGAAGCTCCTGTTCAAAAATGATGCTCCGAAATCAACTTCTGTCACCTTAGTGATACATTTTGGGATAGTACCTAAGTTTTAAAGCAGAAATTGCGGCACTTTTGAAATTTTCATTTTTGACCAAAATCGACAGGTCCAGGGCTTAGGGAATTTCTCATATGCCACAAAACGGTTGAAGCTCCTGCTCAAAAATGATGCTCCGAAATCAACTTCTGTCACCTTAGTGATACATTTTGGGATAGTACCTAAAGTTTAAAGTAGAAATTGGGGCACTTTTGAAATTTTCATTTTTGACCAAAATCGACAGGTCCGGGGCTTAGGGAATTTCTCATATGCCTCAAAACTGTTGAAGCTCCGGTTCAAAAATGATGCTCCGAAATCAACTTCTGTCACCTAAGTGATACATTTTGGGATAGTATCTAAAGTTTAAAGCAGAAATTGGGGCACTTTTGAAATTTTCATTTTTGACCAAAATCGACAGGTCCGGGGCTTAGGGAATTTCTTATATGCCACAAAACGGTTGAAGCTCCTGCTCAAAAATGATGCTCCGAAATCAACTTCTGTCACCTTAGTGATACATTTTGGGATAGTACCTAAAGTTTAAAGTAGAAATTGGGGCACTTTAGAAATTTTCATTTTTGACCAAAATCGACAGGTCCGGGGCTTAGGGAATTTCTCATATGCCACAAAACGGTTGAAGCTCCTGCTCAAAAATGATGCTCCGAAATCAACTTCTGTCACCTTAGTGATACATTTTGGGATAGTACCTAAAGTTTAAAGCAGAAATTGGGGCACTTTTGAAATTATAATTTTTGACCAAAATCGACAGGTCCGGGGCTTAGGGAATTTCTCATATGCCACAAAACGGTTGAAGCTCCTGCTCAAAAATGATGCTCCGAAATCAACTTCTGTCACCTTAGTGATACATTTTGGGATAGTACCTAAAGTTTAAAGCAGAAATAGGGGCACTTTTGAAATTTTCATTTTTGACCAAAATCGACAGGTCCGGGGCTTAGGGAATTTCTCATATGCCACAAAACAGTTGAAGCTCCTGCTCAAAAATGATGCTCCGAAATCAACTTCTGTCACCTTAGTGATACATTTTGGGATAGTACCTAAGTTTTAAAGCAGAAATTGCGGCACTTTTGAAATTTTCATTTTTGACCAAAATCGACAGGTCCAGGGCTTAGGGAATTTCTCATATGCCACAAAACGGTTGAAGCTCCTGTTCAAAAATGATGCTCCGAAATCAACTTCTGTCACCTTAGTGATACATTTTGGGATAGTACCTAAGTTTTAAAGCAGAAATTGCGGCACTTTTGAAATTTTCATTTTTGACCAAAATCGACAGGTCCAGGGCTTAGGGAATTTCTCATATGCCACAAAACGGTTGAAGCTCCTGCTCAAAAATGATGCTCCGAAATCAACTTCAGTCACCTTAGTGATACATTTTGGGATAGTACCTAAAGTTTAAAGCAGAAATTGGGGCACTTTTGAAATTTTCATTTTTGACCAAAATCGACAGGTCCGGGGCTTAGGGAATTTCTCATATGCCTCAAAACTGTTGAAGCTCCTGTTCAAAAATGATGCTCCGAAATCAACTTCTGTCACCTTAGTGATACATTTTGGGATAGTACCTAAAGTTTAAAGCAGAAATTGGGGCACTTTTGAAATTTTCATTTTTGACCAAAATCGACAGGTCCGGGGCTTAGGGAATTTCTCAAATTCCACAAAACCGTTAAAGCTCCTGTTAAAAAATGATGCTCCGAAATCAACTTCTGTCACCTTAGTGATACATTTTGGGATAGTACCTAAGTTTTAAAGCAGAAATTGCGGCACTTTTGAAATTTTCATTTTTGACCAAAATCGACAGGTCCAGGGCTTAGGGAATTTCTCATATGCCACAAAACGGTTGAAGCTCCTGCTCAAAAATGATGCTCCGAAATCAACTTCAGTCACCTTAGTGATACATTTTGGGATAGTACCTAAAGTTTAAAGCAGAAATTGGGGCACTTTTGAAATTTTCATTTTTGACCAAAATCGACAGGTCCGGGGCTTAGGGAATTTCTCATATGCCTCAAAACTGTTGAAGCTCCGGTTCAAAAATGATGCTCCGAAATCAACTTCTGCAACCTTAGTGATACATTTTGGGATAGTACCTAAAGTTTAAAGTAGAAATTGGGGCACTTTAGAAATTTTCATTTTTGACCAAAATCGACAGGTCCGGGGCTTAGGGAATTTCTCATATGCCACAAAACGGTTGAAGCTCCTGCTCAAAAATGATGCTCCGAAATCAACTTCTGTCACCTTAGTGATACATTTTGGGATAGTACCTAAAGTTTAAAGCAGAAATTGGGGCACTTTTGAAATTATAATTTTTGACCAAAATCGACAGGTCCGGGGCTTAGGGAATTTCTCATATGCCACAAAACGGTTGAAGCTCCTGCTCAAAAATGATGCTCCGAAATCAACTTCTGTCACCTTAGTGATACATTTTGGGATAGTACCTAAAGTTTAAAGCAGAAATAGGGGCACTTTTGAAATTTTCATTTTTGACCAAAATCGACAGGTCCGGGGCTTAGGGAATTTCTCATATGCCACAAAACAGTTGAAGCTCCTGCTCAAAAATGATGCTCCGAAATCAACTTCTGTCACCTTAGTGATACATTTTGGGATAGTATCTAAAGTTTAAAGCAGAAATTGGGGCACTTTTGAAATTTTAATTTTTGACCAAAATCGACAGGTCCGGGGCTTAGGGAATTTCTCATATGCCACAAAACGGTTGAAGCTCCTGTTCAAAAATGATGCTCCGAAATCAACTTCTGTCACCTTAGTGATACATTTTGGAATAGTACCTAAAGTTTAAAGCAGAAATTGGTTCACTTTTGAAATTTTCATTTTTGACCAAAATCGACAGGTCCGGGGCTTAGGGAATTTCTCATATGCCACAAAACGGTTGAAGCTCCTGCTCAAAAATGATGCTCCGAAATCAACTTCTGTCACCTTAGTGATACATTTTGGGACAGTACCCAAGTTTTAAAGCAGAAATTGCGGCACTTTTGAAATTTTTATTTTTGACCAAAATCGACAGGTCCGGAGATTAGGGAATTTCTCATATGCCACAAAACGGTTGAAGCTCCTGCTCAAAAATGATGCTCCGAAATCAACTTCTGTCACCTTAGTGCTACATTTTGGGATAGTACCTAAAGTTTAAAGCAGAAATTGGGGCACTTTTGAAATTTTCATTTTTGACCAAAATCGACAGGTCCGGGGCTTAGGGAATTTCTCATATGCCACAAAACGGTTGAAGCTCCTGTTCAAAAATGATGCTCCGAAATCAACTTCTGTCACCTTAGTGATACATTTTGGGATAGTACCTAAAGTTTAAAGCAGAAATTGGGGCACTTTTGAAATTTTCATTTTTGACCAAAATCGACAGGTCCGGGGCTTAGGGAATTTCTCATATGCCACAAAACGGTTGAAGCTCCTGTTCAAAAATGATGCTCCGAAATCAACTTCTGTCACCTTAGTGATACATTTTGGGATAGTACCTAAGTTTTAAAGCAGAAATTGCGGCACTTTTGAAATTTTCATTTTTGACCAAAATCGACAGGTCCAGGGCTTAGGGAATTTCTCATATGCCACAAAACGGTTGAAGCTCCTGCTCAAAAATGATGCTCCGAAATCAACTTCAGTCACCTTAGTGATACATTTTGGGATAGTACCTAAAGTTTAAAGCAGAAATTGGGGCACTTTTGAAATTTTCATTTTTGACCAAAATCGACAGGTCCGGGGCTTAGGGAATTTCTCATATGCCTCAAAACTGTTGAAGCTCCTGTTCAAAAATGATGCTCCGAAATCAACTTCTGTCACCTTAGTGATACATTTTGGGATAGTACCTAAAGTTTAAAGCAGAAATTGGGGCACTTTTGAAATTTTCATTTTTGACCAAAATCGACAGGTCCGGGGCTTAGGGAATTTCTCAAATTCCACAAAACCGTTAAAGCTCCTGTTCAAAAATGATGCTCCGAAATCAACTTCTGTCACCTTAGTGATACATTTTGGGATAGTACCTAAGTTTTAAAGCAGAAATTGCGGCACTTTTGAAATTTTCATTTTTGACCAAAATCGACAGGTCCAGGGCTTAGGGAATTTCTCATATGCCACAAAACGGTTGAAGCTCCTGCTCAAAAATGATGCTCCGAAATCAACTTCTGTCACCTTAGTGATACATTTTGGGATAGTACCTAAAGTTTAAAGTAGAAATTGGGGCACTTTAGAAATTTTCATTTTTGACCAAAATCGACAGGTCCGGTGCTTAGGGAATTTCTCATATGCCTCAAAACTGTTGAAGCTCCGGTTCAAAAATGATGCTCCGAAATCAACTTCTGTCACCTAAGTGATACATTTTGGGATAGTATCTAAAGTTTAAAGCAGAAATTGGGGCACTTTTGAAATTTTCATTTTTGACCAAAATCGACAGGTCCGGGGCTTAGGGAATTTCTTATATGCCACAAAACGGTTGAAGCTCCTGCTCAAAAATGATGCTCCGAAATCAACTTCTGTCACCTTAGTGATACATTTTGGGATAGTACCTAAAGTTTAAAGTAGAAATTGGGGCACTTTAGAAATTTTCATTTTTGACCAAAATCGACAGGTCCGGGGCTTAGGGAATTTCTCATATGCCACAAAACGGTTGAAGCTCCTGCTCAAAAATGATGCTCCGAAATCAACTTCTGTCACCTTAGTGATACATTTTGGGATAGTACCTAAAGTTTAAAGCAGAAATTGGGGCACTTTTGAAATTATAATTTTTGACCAAAATCGACAGGTCCGGGGCTTAGGGAATTTCTCATATGCCACAAAACGGTTGAAGCTCCTGCTCAAAAATGATGCTCCGAAATCAACTTCTGTCACCTTAGTGATACATTTTGGGATAGTACCTAAAGTTTAAAGCAGAAATAGGGGCACTTTTGAAATTTTCATTTTTGACCAAAATCGACAGGTCCGGGGCTTAGGGAATTTCTCATATGCCACAAAACAGTTGAAGCTCCTGCTCAAAAATGATGCTCCGAAATCAACTTCTGTCACCTTAGTGATACATTTTGGGATAGTACCTAAGTTTTAAAGCAGAAATTGCGGCACTTTTGAAATTTTCATTTTTGACCAAAATCGACAGGTCCAGGGCTTAGGGAATTTCTCATATGCCACAAAACGGTTGAAGCTCCTGTTCAAAAATGATGATCCGAAATCAACTTCTGTCACCTTAGTGATACATTTTGGGATAGTACCTAAGTTTTAAAGCAGAAATTGCGGCACTTTTGAAATTTTCATTTTTGACCAAAATCGACAGGTCCAGGGCTTAGGGAATTTCTCATATGCCACAAAACGGTTGAAGCTCCTGCTCAAAAATGATGCTCCGAAATCAACTTCAGTCACCTTAGTGATACATTTTGGGATAGTACCTAAAGTTTAAAGCAGAAATTGGGGCACTTTTGAAATTTTCATTTTTGACCAAAATCGACAGGTCCGGGGCTTAGGGAATTTCTCATATGCCTCAAAACTGTTGAAGCTCCTGTTCAAAAATGATGCTCCGAAATCAACTTCTGTCACCTTAGTGATACATTTTGGGATAGTACCTAAAGTTTAAAGCAGAAATTGGGGCACTTTTGAAATTTTCATTTTTGACCAAAATCGACAGGTCCGGGGCTTAGGGAATTTCTCAAATTCCACAAAACCGTTAAAGCTCCTGTTAAAAAATGATGCTCCGAAATCAACTTCTGTCACCTTAGTGATACATTTTGGGATAGTACCTAAGTTTTAAAGCAGAAATTGCGGCACTTTTGAAATTTTCATTTTTGACCAAAATCGACAGGTCCAGGGCTTAGGGAATTTCTCATATGCCACAAAACGGTTGAAGCTCCTGCTCAAAAATGATGCTCCGAAATCAACTTCAGTCACCTTAGTGATACATTTTGGGATAGTACCTAAAGTTTAAAGCAGAAATTGGGGCACTTTTGAAATTTTCATTTTTGACCAAAATCGACAGGTCCGGGGCTTAGGGAATTTCTCATATGCCTCAAAACTGTTGAAGCTCCGGTTCAAAAATGATGCTCCGAAATCAACTTCTGTCACCTAAGTGATACATTTTGGGATAGTATCTAAAGTTTAAAGCAGAAATTGGGGCACTTTTGAAATTTTCATTTTTGACCAAAATCGACAGGTCCGGAGCTTAGGGAATTTCTTATATGCCACAAAACGGTTGAAGCTCCTGCTCAAAAATGATGCTCCGAAATCAACTTCTGTCACCTTAGTGATACATTTTGGGATAGTACCTAAAGTTTAAAGTAGAAATTGGGGCACTTTAGAAATTTTCATTTTTGACCAAAATCGACAGGTCCGGGGCTTAGGGAATTTCTCATATGCCACAAAACGGTTGAAGCTCCTGCTCAAAAATGATGCTCCGAAATCAACTTCTGTCACCTTAGTGATACATTTTGGGATAGTACCTAAAGTTTAAAGCAGAAATTGGGGCACTTTTGAAATTATAATTTTTGACCAAAATCGACAGGTCCGGGGCTTAGGGAATTTCTCATATGCCACAAAACGGTTGAAGCTCCTGTTCAAAAATGATGCTCCGAAATCAACTTCTGTCACCTTAGTGATACATTTTGGGATAGTACCTAAGTTTTAAAGCAGAAATTGCGGCACTTTTGAAATTTTCATTTTTGACCAAAATCGACAGGTCCAGGGCTTAGGGAATTTCTCATATGCCACAAAACGGTTGAAGCTCCTGCTCAAAAATGATGCTCCGAAATCAACTTCTGTCACCTTAGTGATACATTTTGGGATAGTACCTAAAGTTTAAAGTAGAAATTGGGGCACTTTTGAAATTTTCATTTTTGACCAAAATCGACAGGTCCGGGGCTTAGGGAATTTCTCATATGCCTCAAAACTGTTGAAGCTCCGGTTCAAAAATGATGCTCCGAAATCAACTTCTGTCACCTAAGTGATACATTTTGGGATAGTATCTAAAGTTTAAAGCAGAAATTGGGGCACTTTTGAAATTTTCATTTTTGACCAAAATCGACAGGTCCGGGGCTTAGGGAATTTCTTATATGCCACAAAACGGTTGAAGCTCCTGCTCAAAAATGATGCTCCGAAATCAACTTCTGTCACCTTAGTGATACATTTTGGGATAGTACCTAAAGTTTAAAGTAGAAATTGGGGCACTTTAGAAATTTTCATTTTTGACCAAAATCGACAGGTCCGGGGCTTAGGGAATTTCTCATATGCCACAAAACGGTTGAAGCTCCTGCTCAAAAATGATGCTCCGAAATCAACTTCTGTCACCTTAGTGATACATTTTGGGATAGTACCTAAAGTTTAAAGCAGAAATTGGGGCACTTTTGAAATTATAATTTTTGACCAAAATCGACAGGTCCGGGGCTTAGGGAATTTCTCATATGCCACAAAACGGTTGAAGCTCCTGCTCAAAAATGATGCTCCGAAATCAACTTCTGTCACCTTAGTGATACATTTTGGGATAGTACCTAAAGTTTAAAGCAGAAATAGGGGCACTTTTGAAATTTTCATTTTTGACCAAAATCGACAGGTCCGGGGCTTAGGGAATTTCTCATATGCCACAAAACAGTTGAAGCTCCTGCTCAAAAATGATGCTCCGAAATCAACTTCTGTCACCTTAGTGATACATTTTGGGATAGTACCTAAGTTTTAAAGCAGAAATTGCGGCACTTTTGAAATTTTCATTTTTGACCAAAATCGACAGGTCCAGGGCTTAGGGAATTTCTCATATGCCACAAAACGGTTGAAGCTCCTGTTCAAAAATGATGCTCCGAAATCAACTTCTGTCACCTTAGTGATACATTTTGGGATAGTACCTAAGTTTTAAAGCAGAAATTGCGGCACTTTTGAAATTTTCATTTTTGACCAAAATCGACAGGTCCAGGGCTTAGGGAATTTCTCATATGCCACAAAACGGTTGAAGCTCCTGCTCAAAAATGATGCTCCGAAATCAACTTCAGTCACCTTAGTGATACATTTTGGGATAGTACCTAAAGTTTAAAGCAGAAATTGGGGCACTTTTGAAATTTTCATTTTTGACCAAAATCGACAGGTCCGGGGCTTAGGGAATTTCTCATATGCCTCAAAACTGTTGAAGCTCCTGTTCAAAAATGATGCTCCGAAATCAACTTCTGTCACCTTAGTGATACATTTTGGGATAGTACCTAAAGTTTAAAGCAGAAATTGGGGCACTTTTGAAATTTTCATTTTTGACCAAAATCGACAGGTCCGGGGCTTAGGGAATTTCTCAAATTCCACAAAACCGTTAAAGCTCCTGTTAAAAAATGATGCTCCGAAATCAACTTCTGTCACCTTAGTGATACATTTTGGGATAGTACCTAAGTTTTAAAGCAGAAATTGCGGCACTTTTGAAATTTTCATTTTTGACCAAAATCGACAGGTCCAGGGCTTAGGGAATTTCTCATATGCCACAAAACGGTTGAAGCTCCTGCTCAAAAATGATGCTCCGAAATCAACTTCAGTCACCTTAGTGATACATTTTGGGATAGTACCTAAAGTTTAAAGCAGAAATTGGGGCACTTTTGAAATTTTCATTTTTGACCAAAATCGACAGGTCCGGGGCTTAGGGAATTTCTCATATGCCTCAAAACTGTTGAAGCTCCGGTTCAAAAATGATGCTCCGAAATCAACTTCTGTCACCTAAGTGATACATTTTGGGATAGTATCTAAAGTTTAAAGCAGAAATTGGGGCACTTTTGAAATTTTCATTTTTGACCAAAATCGACAGGTCCGGGGCTTAGGGAATTTCTTATATGCCACAAAACGGTTGAAGCTCCTGCTCAAAAATGATGCTCCGAAATCAACTTCTGTCACCTTAGCGATACATTTTGGGATAGTACCTAAAGTTTAAAGTAGAAATTGGGGCACTTTAGAAATTTTCATTTTTGACCAAAATCGACAGGTCCGGGGCTTAGGGAATTTCTCATATGCCACAAAACGGTTGAAGCTCCTGCTCAAAAATGATGCTCCGAAATCAACTTCTGTCACCTTAGTGATACATTTTGGGATAGTACCTAAAGTTTAAAGCAGAAATTGGGGCACTTTTGAAATTATAATTTTTGACCAAAATCGACAGGTCCGGGGCTTAGGGAATTTCTCATATGCCACAAAACGGTTGAAGCTCCTGTTCAAAAATGATGCTCCGAAATCAACTTCTGTCACCTTAGTGATACATTTTGGGATAGTACCTAAGTTTTAAAGCAGAAATTGCGGCACTTTTGAAATTTTCATTTTTGACCAAAATCGACAGGTCCAGGGCTTAGGGAATTTCTCATATGCCACAAAACGGTTGAAGCTCCTGCTCAAAAATGATGCTCCTAAATCAACTTCTGTCACCTTAGTGATACATTTTGGGATAGTACCTAAAGTTTAAAGTAGAAATTGGGGCACTTTAGAAATTTTCATTTTTGACCAAAATCGACAGGTCCGGGGCTTAGGGAATTTCTCATATGCCTCAAAACTGTTGAAGCTCCGGTTCAAAAATGATGCTCCGAAATCAACTTCTGTCACCTAAGTGATACATTTTGGGATAGTATCTAAAGTTTAAAGCAGAAATTGGGGCACTTTTGAAATTTTCATTTTTGACCAAAATCGACAGGTCCGGGGCTTAGGGAATTTCTTATATGCCACAAAACGGTTGAAGCTCCTGCTCAAAAATGATGCTCCGAAATCAACTTCTGTCACCTTAGTGATACATTTTGGGATAGTACCTAAAGTTTAAAGTAGAAATTGGGGCACTTTAGAAATTTTCATTTTTGACCAAAATCGACAGGTCCGGGGCTTAGGGAATTTCTCATATGCCACAAAACGGTTGAAGCTCCTGCTCAAAAATGATGCTCCGAAATCAACTTCTGTCACCTTAGTGATACATTTTGGGATAGTACCTAAAGTTTAAAGCAGAAATTGGGGCACTTTTGAAATTATAATTTTTGACCAAAATCGACAGGTCCGGGGCTTAGGGAATTTCTCATATGCCACAAAACGGTTGAAGCTCCTGCTCAAAAATGATGCTCCGAAATCAACTTCTGTCACCTTAGTGATACATTTTGGGATAGTACCTAAAGTTTAAAGCAGAAATAGGGGCACTTTTGAAATTTTCATTTTTGACCAAAATCGACAGGTCCGGGGCTTAGGGAATTTCTCATATGCCACAAAACAGTTGAAGCTCCTGCTCAAAAATGATGCTCCGAAATCAACTTCTGTCACCTTAGTGATACATTTTGGGATAGTACCTAAGTTTTAAAGCAGAAATTGCGGCACTTTTGAAATTTTCATTTTTGACCAAAATCGACAGGTCCAGGGCTTAGGGAATTTCTCATATGCCACAAAACGGTTGAAGCTCCTGTTCAAAAATGATGCTCCGAAATCAACTTCTGTCACCTTAGTGATACATTTTGGGATAGTACCTAAGTTTTAAAGCAGAAATTGCGGCACTTTTGAAATTTTCATTTTTGACCAAAATCGACAGGTCCAGGGCTTAGGGAATTTCTCATATGCCACAAAACGGTTGAAGCTCCTGCTCAAAAATGATGCTCCGAAATCAACTTCAGTCACCTTAGTGATACATTTTGGGATAGTACCTAAAGTTTAAAGCAGAAATTGGGGCACTTTTGAAATTTTCATTTTTGACCAAAATCGACAGGTCCGGGGCTTAGGGAATTTCTCATATGCCTCAAAACTGTTGAAGCTCCTGTTCAAAAATGATGCTCCGAAATCAACTTCTGTCACCTTAGTGATACATTTTGGGATAGTACCTAAAGTTTAAAGCAGAAATTGGGGCACTTTTGAAATTTTCATTTTTGACCAAAATCGACAGGTCCGGGGCTTAGGGAATTTCTCAAATTCCACAAAACCGTTAAAGCTCCTGTTAAAAAATGATGCTCCGAAATCAACTTCTGTCACCTTAGTGATACATTTTGGGATAGTACCTAAGTTTTAAAGCAGAAATTGCGGCACTTTTGAAATTTTCATTTTTGACCAAAATCGACAGGTCCAGGGCTTAGGGAATTTCTCATATGCCACAAAACGGTTGAAGCTCCTGCTCAAAAATGATGCTCCGAAATCAACTTCAGTCACCTTAGTGATACATTTTGGGATAGTACCTAAAGTTTAAAGCAGAAATTGGGGCACTTTTGAAATTTTCATTTTTGACCAAAATCGACAGGTCCGGGGCTTAGGGAATTTCTCATATGCCTCAAAACTGTTGAAGCTCCGGTTCAAAAATGATGCTCCGAAATCAACTTCTGTCACCTAAGTGATACATTTTGGGATAGTATCTAAAGTTTAAAGCAGAAATTGGGGCACTTTTGAAATTTTCATTTTTGACCAAAATCGACAGGTCCGGGGCTTAGGGAATTTCTTATATGCCACAAAACGGTTGAAGCTCCTGCTCAAAAATGATGCTCCGAAATCAACTTCTGTCACCTTAGTGATACATTTTGGGATAGTACCTAAAGTTTAAAGTAGAAATTGGGGCACTTTAGAAATTTTCATTTTTGACCAAAATCGACAGGTCCGGGGCTTAGGGAATTTCTCATATGCCACAAAACGGTTGAAGCTCCTGCTCAAAAATGATGCTCCGAAATCAACTTCTGTCACCTTAGTGATACATTTTGGGATAGTACCTAAAGTTTAAAGCAGAAATTGGGGCACTTTTGAAATTATAATTTTTGACCAAAATCGACAGGTCCGGGGCTTAGGGAATTTCTCATATGCCACAAAACGGTTGAAGCTCCTGTTCAAAAATGATGCTCCGAAATCAACTTCTGTCACCTTAGTGATACATTTTGGGATAGTACCTAAGTTTTAAAGCAGAAATTGCGGCACTTTTGAAATTTTCATTTTTGACCAAAATCGACAGGTCCAGGGCTTAGGGAATTTCTCATATGCCACAAAACGGTTGAAGCTCCTGCTCAAAAATGATGCTCCGAAATCAACTTCAGTCACCTTAGTGATACATTTTGGGATAGTACCTAAAGTTTAAAGTAGAAATTGGGGCACTTTTGAAATTTTCATTTTTGACCAAAATCGACAGGTCCGGGGCTTAGGGAATTTCTCATATGCCTCAAAACTGTTGAAGCTCCTGTTCAAAAATGATGCTCCGAAATCAACTTCTGTCACCTTAGTGATACATTTTGGGATAGTACCTAAAGTTTAAAGCAGAAATTGGGGCACTTTTGAAATTTTCATTTTTGACCAAAATCGACAGGTCCGGGGCTTAGGGAATTTCTCAAATTCCACAAAACCGTTAAAGCTCCTGTTAAAAAATGATGCTCCGAAATCAACTTCTGTCACCTTAGTGATACATTTTGGGATAGTACCTAAGTTTTAAAGCAGAAATTGCGGCACTTTTGAAATTTTCATTTTTGACCAAAATCGACAGGTCCAGGGCTTAGGGAATTTCTCATATGCCACAAAACGGTTGAAGCTCCTGCTCAAAAATGATGCTCCGAAATCAACTTCTGTCACCTTAGTGATACATTTTGGGATAGTACCTAAAGTTTAAAGTAGAAATTGGGGCACTTTAGAAATTTTCATTTTTGACCAAAATCGACAGGTCCGGGGCTTAGGGAATTTCTCATATGCCACAAAACGGTTGAAGCTCCTGCTCAAAAATGATGCTCCGAAATCAACTTCTGTCACCTTAGTGATACATTTTGGGATAGTACCTAAAGTTTAAAGCAGAAATTGGGGCACTATTGAAATTATAATTTTTGACCAAAATCGACAGGTCCGGGGCTTAGGGAATTTCTCATATGCCACAAAACGGTTGAAGCTCCTGCTCAAAAATGATGCTCCGAAATCAACTTCTGTCACCTTAGTGATACATTTTGGGATAGTACCTAAAGTTTAAAGCAGAAATAGGGGCACTTTTGAAATTTTCATTTTTGACCAAAATCGACAGGTCCGGGGCTTAGGGAATTTCTCATATGCCACAAAACAGTTGAAGCTCCTGCTCAAAAATGATGCTCCGAAATCAACTTCTGTCACCTTAGTGATACATTTTGGGATAGTATCTAAAGTTTAAAGCAGAAATTGGGGCACTTTTGAAATTTTCATTTTTGACCAAAATCGACAGGTCCGGGGCTTAGGGAATTTCTCATATTCCACAAAACAGTTAAAGCTCCTGTTCAAAAATGATGCTCCGAAATCAACTTCTGTCACCTTAGTGATACATTTTGGGATAGTACCTAAGTTTTAAAGCAGAAATTGCGGCACTTTTGAAATTTTAATTTTTGACCAAAATCGACAGGTCCGGGGCTTAGGGAATTTCTCATATGCCACAAAACGGTTGAAGCTCCTGTTCAAAAATGATGCTCCGAAATCAACTTCTGTCACCTTAGTGATACATTTTGGAATAGTACCTAAAGTTTAAAGCAGAAATTGGTTCACTTTTGAAATTTTCATTTTTGACCAAAATCGACAGGTCCGGGGCTTAGGGAATTTCTCATATGCCACAAAACGGTTGAAGCTCCTGCTCAAAAATGATGCTCCGAAATCAACTTCTGTCACCTTAGTGATACATTTTGGGATAGTAACCAAGTTTTAAAGCAGAAATTGCGGCACTTTTGAAATTTTTATTTTTGACCAAAATCGACAGGTCCGGAGATTAGGGAATTTCTCATATGCCACAAAACGGTTGAAGCTCCTGCTCAAAAATGATGCTCCGAAATCAACTTCTGTCACCTTAGTGATACATTTTGGGATAGTACCTAAAGTTTAAAGCAGAAATTGGGGCACTTTTGAAATTTTCATTTTTGACCAAAATCGACAGGTCCGGGGCTTAGGGAATTTCTCATATGCCACAAAACGGTTGAAGCTCCTGTTCAAAAATGATGCTCCGAAATCAACTTCTGTCACCTTAGTGATACATTTTGGGATAGTACCTAAAGTTTAAAGCAGAAATTGGGGCACTTTTGAAATTTTCATTTTTGACCAAAATCGACAGGTCTGGGGCTTAGGGAATTTCTCATATGCCACAAAACGGTTGAAGCTCCTGTTCAAAAATGATGCTCCGAAATCAACTTCTGTCACCTTAGTGATACATTTTGGGATAGTACCTAAGTTTTAAAGCAGAAATTGCGGCACTTTTGAAATTTTCATTTTTGACCAAAATCGACAGGTCCAGGGCTTAGGGAATTTCTCATATGCCACAAAACGGTTGAAGCTCCTGCTCAAAAATGATGCTCCGAAATCAACTTCAGTCACCTTAGTGATACATTTTGGGATAGTACCTAAAGTTTAAAGCAGAAATTGGGGCACTTTTGAAATTTTCATTTTTGACCAAAATCGACAGGTCCGGGGCTTAGGGAATTTCTCATATGCCTCAAAACTGTTGAAGCTCCGGTTCAAAAATGATGCTCCGAAATCAACTTCTGTCACCTAAGTGATACATTTTGGGATAGTATCTAAAGTTTAAAGCAGAAATTGGGGCACTTTTGAAATTTTCATTTTTGACCAAAATCGACAGGTCCGGGGCTTAGGGAATTTCTCATATTCCACAAAACAGTTAAAGCTCCTGTTCAAAAATGATGCTCCGAAATCAACTTCTGTCACCTTAGTGATACATTTTGGGATAGTACCTAAGTTTTAAAGCAGAAATTGCGGCACTTTTGAAATTTTAATTTTTGACCAAAATCGACAGGTCCGGGGCTTAGGGAATTTCTTATATGCCACAAAACGGTTGAAGCTCCTGCTCAAAAATGATGCTCCGAAATCAACTTCTGTCACCTTAGTGATACATTTTGGGATAGTACCTAAAGTTTAAAGTAGAAATTGGGGCACTTTAGAAATTTTCATTTTTGACCAAAATCGACAGGTCCGGGGCTTAGGGAATTTCTCATATGCCACAAAACGGTTGAAGCTCCTGCTCAAAAATGATGCTCTGAAATCAACTTCTGTCACCTTAGTGATACATTTTGGGATAGTACCTAAAGTTTAAAGCAGAAATTGGGGCACTTTTGAAATTATAATTTTTGACCAAAATCGACAGGTCCGGGGCTTAGGGAATTTCTCATATGCCACAAAACGGTTGAAGCTCCTGCTCAAAAATGATGCTCCGAAATCAACTTCTGTCACCTTAGTGATACATTTTGGGATAGTACCTAAAGTTTAAAGCAGAAATAGGGGCACTTTTGAAATTTTCATTTTTGACCAAAATCGACAGGTCCGGGGCTTAGGGAATTTCTCATATGCCACAAAACAGTTGAAGCTCCTGCTCAAAAATGATGCTCCGAAATCAACTTCTGTCACCTTAGTGATACATTTTGGGATAGTATCTAAAGTTTAAAGCAGAAATTGGGGCACTTTTGAAATTTTCATTTTTGACCAAAATCGACAGGTCCGGGGCTTAGGGAATTTCTCATATTCCACAAAACAGTTAAAGCTCCTGTTCAAAAATGATGCTCCGAAATCAACTTCTGTCACCTTAGTGATACATTTTGGGATAGTACCTAAGTTTTAAAGCAGAAATTGCGGCACTTTTGAAATTTTAATTTTTGACCAAAATCGACAGGTCCGGGGCTTAGGGAATTTCTCATATGCCACAAAACGGTTGAAGCTCCTGCTCAAAAATGATGCTCCGAAATCAACTTCTGTCACCTTAGTGATACATTTTGGGATAGTACCTAAAGTTTAAAGCAGAAATTGGGGCACTTTTGAAATTTTCATTTTTGACCAAAATCGACAGGTCCGGGGCTTAGGGAATTTCTCATATGCCACAAAACGGTTGAAGCTCCTGTTCAAAAATGATGCTCCGAAATCAACTTCTGTCACCTTAGTGATACATTTTGGGATAGTACCTAAAGTTTAAAGCAGAAATTGGGGCACTTTTGAAATTTTAATTTTTGACCAAAATCGACAGGTCCGGGGCTTAGGGAATTTCTCATATGCCACAAAACGGTTGAAGCTCCTGTTCAAAAATGATGCTCCGAAATCAACTTCTGTCACCTTAGTGATACATTTTGGGATAGTACCTAAGTTTTAAAGCAGAAATTGCGGCACTTTTGAAATTTTCATTTTTGACCAAAATCGACAGGTCCAGGGCTTAGGGAATTTCTCATATGCCACAAAACGGTTGAAGCTCCTGCTCAAAAATTATGCTCCGAAATCAACTTCTGTCACCTTAGTGATACATTTTGGGATAGTACCTAAAGTTTAAAGCAGAAATTGGGGCACTTTTGAAATTTTCATTTTTGACCAAAATCGACAGGTCCGGGGCTTAGGGAATTTCTCATATGCCTCAAAACTGTTGAAGCTCCGGTTCAAAAATGATGCTCCGAAATCAACTTCTGTCACCTAAGTGATACATTTTGGGATAGTATCTAAAGTTTAAAGCAGAAATTGGGGCACTTTTGAAATTTTCATTTTTGACCAAAATCGACAGGTCCGGGGCTTAGGGAATTTCTCATATTCCACAAAACAGTTAAAGCTCCTGTTCAAAAATGATGCTCCGAAATCAACTTCTGTCACCTTAGTGATACATTTTGGGATAGTACCTAAGTTTTAAAGCAGAAATTGCGGCACTTTTGAAATTTTAATTTTTGACCAAAATCGACAGGTCCGGGGCTTAGGGAATTTCTTATATGCCACAAAACGGTTGAAGCTCCTGCTCAAAAATGATGCTCCGAAATCAACTTCTGTCACCTTAGTGATACATTTTGGGATAGTACCTAAAGTTTAAAGTAGAAATTGGGGCACTTTAGAAATTTTTATTTTTGACCAAAATCGACAGGTCCGGGGCTTAGGGAATTTCTCATATGCCACAAAACGGTTGAAGCTCCTGCTCAAAAATGATGCTCCGAAATCAACTTCTGTCACCTTAGTGATACATTTTGGGATAGTACCTAAAGTTTAAAGCAGAAATTGGGGCACTTTTGAAATTATAATTTTTGACCAAAATCGACAGGTCCGGGGCTTAGGGAATTTCTCATATGCCACAAAACGGTTGAAGCTCCTGCTCAAAAATGATGCTCCGAAATCAACTTCTGTCACCTTAGTGATACATTTTGGGATAGTACCTAAAGTTTAAAGCAGAAATAGGGGCACTTTTGAAATTTTCATTTTTGACCAAAATCGACAGGTCCGGGGCTTAGGGAATTTCTCATATGCCACAAAACAGTTGAAGCTCCTGCTCAAAAATGATGCTCCGAAATCAACTTCTGTCACCTTAGTGATACATTTTGGGATAGTATCTAAAGTTTAAAGCAGAAATTGGGGCACTTTTGAAATTTTCATTTTTGACCAAAATCGACAGGTCCGGGGCTTAGGGAATTTCTCATATTCCACAAAACAGTTAAAGCTCCTGTTCAAAAATGATGCTCCGAAATCAACTTCTGTCACCTTAGTGATACATTTTGGGATAGTACCTAAGTTTTAAAGCAGAAATTGCGGCACTTTTGAAATTTTAATTTTTGACCAAAATCGACAGGTCCGGGGCTTAGGGAATTTCTCATATGCCACAAAACGGTTGAAGCTCCTGTTCAAAAATGATGCTCCGAAATCAACTTCTGTCACCTTAGTGATACATTTTGGAATAGTACCTAAAGTTTAAAGCAGAAATTGGTTCACTTTTGAAATTTTCATTTTTGACCAAAATCGACAGGTCCGGGGCTTAGGGAATTTCTCATATGCCACAAAACGGTTGAAGCTCCTGCTCAAAAATGATGCTCCGAAATCAACTTCTGTCACCTTAGTGATACATTTTGGGATAGTACCCAAGTTTTAAAGCAGAAATTGCGGCACTTTTGAAATTTTTATTTTTGACCAAAATCGACAGGTCCGGAGATTAGGGAATTTCTCATATGCCACAAAACGGTTGAAGCTCCTGCTCAAAAATGATGCTCCGAAATCAACTTCTGTCACCTTAGTGATACATTTTGGGATAGTACCTAAAGTTTAAAGCAGAAATTGGGGCACTTTTGAAATTTTCATTTTTGACCAAAATCGACAGGTCCGGGGCTTAGGGAATTTCTCATATGCCACAAAACGGTTGAAGCTCCTGTTCAAAAATGATGCTCCGAAATCAACTTCTGTCACCTTAGTGATACATTTTGGGATAGTACCTAAAGTTTAAAGCAGAAATTGGGGCACTTTTGAAATTTTCATTTTTGACCAAAATCGACAGGTCCGGGGCTTAGGGAATTTCTCAAATTCCACAAAACAGTTAAAGCTCCTGTTCAAAAATGATGCTCCGAAATCAACTTCTGTCACCTTAGTGATACATTTTGGGATAGTACCTAAGTTATAAAGCAGAAATTGCGGCACTTTTGAAATTTTCATTTTTGACCAAAATCGACAGGTCCGGGGCTTAGGGAATTTCTCATATGCCACAAAACGGTTGAAGCTCCTGCTCAAAAATGATGCTCCGAAATCAACTTCAGTCACCTTAGTGATACATTTTGGGATAGTACCTAAAGTTTAAAGCAGAAATTGGGGCACTTTTGAAATTTTCATTTTTGACCAAAATCGACAGGTCCGGGGCTTAGGGAATTTCTCATATGCCTCAAAACTGTTGAAGCTCCTGTTCAAAAATGATTCTCCGAAATCAACTTCTGTCACCTAAGTGATACATTTTAGGATAATATCTAAAGTTTAAAGCAGAAATTGGGGCACTTTTGAAATTTTCATTTTTGACCAAAATCGACAGGTCCGGGGCTTAGGGAATTTCTCATATTCCACAAAACAGTTAAAGCTCCTGTTCAAAAATGATGCTCCGAAATCAACTTCTGTCACCTTAGTGATACATTTTGGGATAGTACCTAAGTTTTAAAGCAGAAATTGCGGCACTTTTGAAATTTTTATTTTTGACCAAAATCGACAGGTCCGGGGCTTAGGGAATTTCTCATATGCCACAAAACGGTTGAAGCTCCTGTTCAAAAACGATGCTCCGAAATCAACTTCTGTCACCTTAGTGATACATTTTGGGATAGTACCTAAAGTTTAAAGCAGAAATTGGGGCACTTTTGAAATTTTCATTTTTGACCAAAATCGACAGGTCCGGGGCTTAGGGAATTTCTCATATTCCACAAAACAGTTAAAGCTCCTGTTCAAAAATGATGCTCCGAAATCAACTTCTGTCACCTTAGTGATACATTTTGGGATAGTACCTAAAGTTTAAAGTAGAAATTGGGGCACTTTTGACATTTTCATTTTTGACCAAAATCGACAGGTCCGGGGCTTAGGGAATTTCTCATATGCCACAAAACGATTGAAGCTCCTGCTCAAAAATGATGCTCCGAAATCAACTTCTGTCACCTTAGTGATACATTTTGGGATAGTACCTAAAGTTTAAAGCATAAATTGGGGCACTTTTGAAATTTTCATTTTTGACCAAAATCGACAGGTCCGGGGCTTAGGGAATTTTTCATATGCCACAAAACGGTTGAAGCTCCTGTTCAAAAATGATGCTCCGAAATCAACTTCTGTCACCTTAGTGATACATTTTGGGATAGTACCTAAAGTTTAAAGCATAAATTGGGGCACTTTTGAAATTTTCATTTTTGACCAAAATCGACAGGTCCGGGGCTTAGGGAATTTCTCATATGCCTCAAAACTGTTGAAGCTCCGGTTCAAAAATGATGCTCCGAAATCAACTTCTGTCACCTAAGTGATACATTTTGGGATAGTATCTAAAGTTTAAAGCAGAAATTGGGGCACTTTTGAAATTTTCATTTTTGACCAAAATCGACAGGTCCGGGGCTTAGGGAATTTCTCATATTCCACAAAACAGTTAAAGCTCCTGTTCAAAAATGATGCTCCGAAATCAACTTCTGTCACCTTAGTGATACATTTTGGGATAGTACCTAAGTTTTAAAGCAGAAATTGCGGCACTTTTGAAATTTTAATTTTTGACCAAAATCGACAGGTCCAGGGCTTAGGGAATTTCTCATATGCCACAAAACGGTTGAAGCTCCTGCTCAAAAATGATGCTCCGAAATCAACTTCAGTCACCTTAGTGATACATTTTGGGATAGTACCTAAAGTTTAAAGCAGAAATTGGGGCACTTTTGAAATTTTCATTTTTGACCAAAATCGACAGGTCCGGGGCTTAGGGAATTTCTCATATGCCTCAAAACTGTTGAAGCTCCGGTTCAAAAATGATGCTCCGAAATCAACTTCTGTCACCTAAGTGATACATTTTGGGATAGTATCTAAAGTTTAAAGCAGAAATTGGGGCACTTTTGAAATTTTCATTTTTGACCAAAATCGACAGGTCCGGGGCTTAGGGAATTTCTCATATTCCACAAAACAGTTAAAGCTCCTGTTCAAAAATGATGCTCCGAAATCAACTTCTGTCACCTTAGTGATACATTTTGGGATAGTACCTAAGTTTTAAAGCAGAAATTGCGGCACTTTTGAAATTTTAATTTTTGACCAAAATCGACAGGTCCGGGGCTTAGGGAATTTCTTATATGCCACAAAACGGTTGAAGCTCCTGCTCAAAAATGATGCTCCGAAATCAACTTCTGTCACCTTAGTGATACATTTTGGGATAGTACCTAAAGTTTAAAGTAGAAATTGGGGCACTTTAGAAATTTTCATTTTTGACCAAAATCGACAGGTCCGGGGCTTAGGGAATTTCTCATATGCCACAAAACGGTTGAAGCTCCTGCTCAAAAATGATGCTCCGAAATCAACTTCTGTCACCTTAGTGATACATTTTGGGATAGTACCTAAAGTTTAAAGCAGAAATTGGGGCACTTTTGAAATTATAATTTTTGACCAAAATCGACAGGTCCGGGGCTTAGGGAATTTCTCATATGCCACAAAACGGTTGAAGCTCCTGCTCAAAAATGATGCTCCGAAATCAACTTCTGTCACCTTAGTGATACATTTTGGGATAGTACCTAAAGTTTAAAGCAGAAATAGGGGCACTTTTGAAATTTTCATTTTTGACCAAAATCGACAGGTCCGGGGCTTAGGGAATTTCTCATATGCCACAAAACAGTTGAAGCTCCTGCTCAAAAATGATGCTCCGAAATCAACTTCTGTCACCTTAGTGATACATTTTGGGATAGTATCTAAAGTTTAAGACAGAAATTGGGGCACTTTTGAAATTTTCATTTTTGACCAAAATCGACAGGTCCGGGGCTTAGGGAATTTCTCATATTCCACAAAACAGTTAAAGCTCCTGTTCAAAAATGATGCTCCGAAATCAACTTCTGTCACCTTAGTGATACATTTTGGGATAGTACCTAAGTTTTAAAGCAGAAATTGCGGCACTTTTGAAATTTTAATTTTTGACCAAAATCGACAGGTCCGGGGCTTAGGGAATTTCTCATATGCCACAAAACGGTTGAAGCTCCTGTTCAAAAATGATGCTCCGAAATCAACTTCTGTCACCTTAGTGATACATTTTGGAATAGTACCTAAAGTTTAAAGCAGAAATTGGTTCACTTTTGAAATTTTCATTTTTGACCAAAATCGACAGGTCCGGGGCTTAGGGAATTTCTCATATGCCACAAAACGGTTGAAGCTCCTGCTCAAAAATGATGCTCCGAAATCAACTTCTGTCACCTTAGTGATACATTTTGGGATAGTACCCAAGTTTTAAAGCAGAAATTGCGGCACTTTTGAAATTTTTAATTTTGACCAAAATCGACAGGTCCGGAGATTAGGGAATTTCTCATATGCCACAAAACGGTTGAAGCTCCTGCTCAAAAATGATGCTCCGAAATCAACTTCTGTCACCTTAGTGATACATTTTGGGATAGTACCTAAAGTTTAAAGCAGAAATTGGGGCACTTTTGAAATTTTCATTTTTGACCAAAATCGACAGGTCCGGGGCTTAGGGAATTTCTCAAATTCCACAAAACAGTTAAAGCTCCTGTTCAAAAATGATGCTCCGAAATCAACTTCTGTCACCTTAGTGATACATTTTGGGATAGTACCTAAGTTATAAAGCAGAAATTGCGGCACTTTTGAAATTTTCATTTTTGACCAAAATCGACAGGTCCGGGGCTTAGGGAATCTCTCATATGCCACAAAACGGTTGAAGCTCCTGCTCAAAAATGATGCTCCGAAATCAACTTCAGTCACCTTAGTGATACATTTTGGGATAGTACCTAAAGTTTAAAGCAGAAATTGGGGCACTTTTGAAATTTTCATTTTTGACCAAAATCGACAGGTCCGGGGCTTAGGGAATTTCTCATATGCCTCAAAACTGTTGAAGCTCCTGTTCAAAAATGATTCTCCGAAATCAACTTCTGTCACCTAAGTGATACATTTTAGGATAATATCTAAAGTTTAAAGCAGAAATTGGGGCACTTTTGAAATTTTCATTTTTGACCAAAATCGACAGGTCCGGGGCTTAGGGAATTTCTCATATTCCACAAAACAGTTAAAGCTCCTGTTCAAAAATGATGCTCCGAAATCAACTTCTGTCACCTTAGTGATACATTTTGGGATAGTACCTAAGTTTTAAAGCAGAAATTGCGGCACTTTTGAAATTTTTATTTTTGACCAAAATCGACAGGTCCGGGGCTTAGGGAATTTCTCATATGCCACAAAACGGTTGAAGCTCCTGTTCAAAAACGATGCTCCGAAATCAACTTCTGTCACCTTAGTGATACATTTTGGGATAGTACCTAAAGTTTAAAGCAGAAATTGGGGCACTTTTGAAATTTTCATTTTTGACCAAAATCGACAGGTCCGGGGCTTAGGGAATTTCTCATATTCCACAAAACAGTTAAAGCTCCTGTTCAAAAATGATGCTCCGAAATCAACTTCTGTCACCTTAGTGATACATTTTGGGATAGTACCTAAAGTTTAAAGTAGAAATTGGGGCACTTTTGACATTTTCATTTTTGACCAAAATCGACAGGTCCGGGGCTTAGGGAATTTCTCATATGCCACAAAACGATTGAAGCTCCTGCTCAAAAATGATGCTCCGAAATCAACTTCTGTCACCTTAGTGATACATTTTGGGATAGTACCTAAAGTTTAAAGCATAAATTGGGGCACTTTTGAAATTTTCATTTTTGACCAAAATCGACAGGTCCGGGGCTTAGGGAATTTCTCATATGCCACAAAACGGTTGAAGCTCCTGTTCAAAAATGATGCTCCGAAATCAACTTCTGTCACCTTAGAGATACATTTTGGGATAGTACCTAAAGTTTAAAGTAGAAATTGGGGCACTTTAGAAATTTTCATTTTTGACCAAAATCGACAGGTCCGGGGCTTAGGGAATTTCTCATATTCCACAAAACAGTTAAAGCTCCTGTTCAAAAATGATGCTCCGAAATCAACTTCTGTCACCTTAGTGATACATTTTGGGATAGTACCTAAGTTTTAAAGCAGAAATTGCGGCACTTTTGAAATTTTTATTTTTGACCAAAATCGACAGGTCCGGGGCTTAGGGAATTTCTCATATGCCACAAAACGGTTGAAGCTCCTGTTCAAAAACGATGCTCCGAAATCAACTTCTGTCACCTTAGTGATACATTTTGGGATAGTACCTAAAGTTTAAAGCAGAAATTGGGGCACTTTTGAAATTTTCATTTTTGACCAAAATCGACAGGTCCGGGGCTTAGGGAATTTCTCATATTCCACAAAACAGTTAAAGCTCCTGTTCAAAAATGATGCTCCGAAATCAACTTCTGTCACCTTAGTGATACATTTTGGGATAGTACCTAAAGTTTAAAGTAGAAATTGGGGCACTTTTGACATTTTCATTTTTGACCAAAATCGACAGGTCCGGGGCTTAGGGAATTTCTCATATGCCACAAAACGATTGAAGCTCCTGCTCAAAAATGATGCTCCGAAATCAACTTCTGTCACCTTAGTGATACATTTTGGGATAGTACCTAAAGTTTAAAGCATAAATTGGGGCACTTTTGAAATTTTCATTTTTGACCAAAATCGACAGGTCCGGGGCTTAGGGAATTTCTCATATGCCACAAAACGGTTGAAGCTCCTGTTCAAAAATGATGCTCCGAAATCAACTTCTGTCACCTTAGAGATACATTTTGGGATAGTACCTAAAGTTTAAAGTAGAAATTGGGGCACTTTAGAAATTTTCATTTTTGACCAAAATCGACAGGTCCGGGGCTTAGGGAATTTCTCATATGCCACAAAACGGTTGAAGCTCCTGCTCAAAAATGATGCTCCGAAATCAACTTCTGTCACCTTAGTGATACATTTTGGGATAGTACCTAAAGTTTAAAGCAGAAATTGGGGCACTTTTGAAATTATAATTTTTGACCAAAATCGACAGGTCCGGGGCTTAGGGAATTTCTCATATGCCACAAAATGGTTGAAGCTCCTGCTCAAAAATGATGCTCCGAAATCAACTTCTGTCACCTTAGTGATACATTTTGGGATAGTACCTAAAGTTTAAAGCAGAAATTGGGGCACTTTTGAAATTTTCATTTTTGACCAAAATCGACAGGTCCGGGGCTTAGGGAATTTCTCATATGCCACAAAACGGTTGAAGCTCCTGTTCAAAAATGATGCTCCGAAATCAACTTCTGTCACCTTAGTGATACATTTTGGGATAGTACCTAAAGTTTAAAGCAGAAATTGGGGCACTTTTGAAATTTTCATTTTTGACCAAAATCGACAGGTCCGGGGCTTAGGGAATTTCTCATATTCCACAAAACGGTTGAAGCTCCTGCTCAAAAATGATGCTCCGAAATCAACTTCTGTCACCTTAGTGATACATTTTGGGATAGTACCTAAAGTTTAAAGCAGAAATTGGGGCACTTTTGAAATTTTTATTTTTGACCAAAATCGACAGGTCCGGGACTTAGGGAATTTCTCATATGCCACAAAACGGTTGAAGCTCCTGTTCAAAAACGATGCTCCGAAATCAACTTCTGTCACCTTAGTGATACATTTTGGGATAGTACCTAAAGTTTAAAGCAGAAATTGGGGCACTTTTGAAATTTTCATTTTTGACCAAAATCGACAGGTCCGGGGCTTAGGGAATTTCTCATATTCCACAAAACAGTTAAAGCTCCTGTTCAAAAATGATGCTCCGAAATCAACTTCTGTCACCTTAGTGATACATTTTGGGATAGTACCTAAAGTTTAAAGCAGAAATTGGGGCACTTTTGACATTTTCATTTTTGACCAAAATCGACAGGTCCGCGGCTTAGGGAATTTCTCATATGCCACAAAACGGTTAAAGCTCCTGTTCAAAAATGATGCTCCGAAATCAACTTCTGTCACCTTAGTGATACATTTTGGGATAGTACCTAAAGTTTAAAGTAGAAATTGGGGCACTTTAGAAATTTTCATTTTTGACCAAAATCGACAGGTCCGGGGCTTAGGGAATTTCTCATATGCCACAAAACGGTTGAAGCTCCTGCTCAAAAATGATGCTCCGAAATCAACTTCTGTCACCTTAGTGATACATTTTGGGATAGTACCTAAAGTTTAAAGCAGAAATTGGGGCACTTTTGAAATTATAATTTTTGACCAAAATCGACAGGTCCGGGGCTTAGGGAATTTCTCATATGCCACAAAACGGTTGAAGCTCCTGCTCAAAAATGATGCTCCGAAATCAACTTCTGTCACCTTAGTGATACATTTTGGGATAGTACCTAAAGTTTAAAGCAGAAATTGGGGCACTTTTGAAATTTTCATTTTTGACCAAAATCGACAGGTCCAGGGCTTAGGGAAATTCTCATATGCCTCAAAACTGTTGAAGCTCCTGTTCAAAAATGATGCTCCGAAATCAACTTCTGTCACCTAAGTGATACATTTTGGGATAGTATCTAAAGTTTAAAGCAGAAATTGGGGCACTTTTGAAATTTTCATTTTTGACCAAAATCGACAGGTCCGGGGCTTAGGGAATTTCTCATATTCCACAAAACAGTTAAAGCTCCTGTTCAAAAATGATGCTCCGAAATCAACTTCTGTCACCTTAGTGATACATTTTGGGATAGTACCTAAGTTTTAAAGCAGAAATTGCGGCACTTTTGAAATTTTTATTTTTGACCAAAACCGACAGGTCCGGGACTTAGGGAATTTCTCATATGCCACAAAACGGTTGAAGCTCCTGTTCAAAAACGATGCTCCGAAATCAACTTCTGTCACCTTAGTGATACATTTTGGGATAGTACCTAAAGTTTAAAGCAGAAATTGGGGCACTTTTGAAATTTTCATTTTTGACCAAAATCGACAGGTCCTGGGCTTAGGGAATTTCTCATATTCCACAAAACAGTTAAAGCTCCTGTTCAAAAATGATGCTCCGAAATCAACTTCTGTCACCTTAGTGATACATTTTGGGATAGTACCTAAAGTTTAAAGCAGAAATTGGGGCACTTTTGACATTTTCATTTTTGACCAAAATCGACAGGTCCGCGGCTTAGGGAATTTCTCATATGCCACAAAACGGTTAAAGCTCCTGTTCAAAAATGATGCTCCGAAATCAACTTCTGTCACCTTAGTGATACATTTTGGGATAGTACCTAAAGTTTAAAGTAGAAATTGGGGCACTTTAGAAATTTTCATTTTTGACCAAAATCGACAGGTCCGGGGCTTAGGGAATTTCTCATATGCCACAAAACGGTTGAAGCTCCTGCTCAAAAATGATGCTCCGAAATCAACTTCTGTCACCTTAGTGATACATTTTGGGATAGTACCTAAAGTTTAAAGCAGAAATTGGGGCACTTTTGAAATTATAATTTTTGACCAAAATCGACAGGTCCGGGGCTTAGGGAATTTCTCATATGCCACAAAACGGTTGAAGCTCCTGCTCAAAAATGATGCTCCGAAATCAACTTCTGTCACCTTAGTGATACATTTTGGGATAGTACCTAAAGTTTAAAGCAGAAATTGGGGCACTTTTGAAATTTTCATTTTTGACCAAAATCGACAGGTCCAGGGCTTAGGGAAATTCTCATATGCCTCAAAACTGTTGAAGCTCCTGTTCAAAAATGATGCTCCGAAATCAACTTCTGTCACCTAAGTGATACATTTTGGGATAGTATCTAAAGTTTAAAGCAGAAATTGGGGCACTTTTGAAATTTTCATTTTTGACCAAAATCGACAGGTCCGGGGCTTAGGGAATTTCTCATATTCCACAAAACAGTTAAAGCTCCTGTTCAAAAATGATGCTCCGAAATCAACTTCTGTCACCTTAGTGATACATTTTGGGATAGTACCTAAGTTTTAAAGCAGAAATTGCGGCACTTTTGAAATTTTTATTTTTGACCAAAACCGACAGGTCCGGGACTTAGGGAATTTCTCATATGCCACAAAACGGTTGAAGCTCCTGTTCAAAAACGATGCTCCGAAATCAACTTCTGTCACCTTAGTGATACATTTTGGGATAGTACCTAAAGTTTAAAGCAGAAATTGGGGCACTTTTGAAATTTTCATTTTTGACCAAAATCGACAGGTCCTGGGCTTAGGGAATTTCTCATATTCCACAAAACAGTTAAAGCTCCTGTTCAAAAATGATGCTCCGAAATCAACTTCTGTCACCTTAGTGATACATTTTGGGATAGTACCTAAAGTTTAAAGCAGAAATTGGGGCACTTTTGACATTTTCATTTTTGACCAAAATCGACAGGTCCGCGGCTTAGGGAATTTCTCATATGCCACAAAACGGTTAAAGCTCCTGTTCAAAAATGATGCTCCGAAATCAACTTCTGTCACCTTAGTGATACATTTTGGGATAGTACCTAAAGTTTAAAGTAGAAATTGGGGCACTTTAGAAATTTTCATTTTTGACCAAAATCGACAGGTCCGGGGCTTAGGGAATTTCTCATATGCCACAAAACGGTTGAAGCTCCTGCTCAAAAATGATGCTCCGAAATCAACTTCTGTCACCTTAGTGATACATTTTGGGATAGTACCTAAAGTTTAAAGCAGAAATTGGGGCACTTTTGAAATTATAATTTTTGACCAAAATCGACAGGTCCAGGGCTTAGGGAAATTCTCATATGCCTCAAAACTGTTGAAGCTCCTGTTCAAAAATGATGCTCCGAAATCAACTTCTGTCACCTAAGTGATACATTTTGGGATAGTATCTAAAGTTTAAAGCAGAAATTGGGGCACTTTTGAAATTTTCATTTTTGACCAAAATCGACAGGTCCGGGGCTTAGAGAATTTCTCATATTCCACAAAACAGTTAAAGCTCCTGTTCAAAAATGATGCTCCGAAATCAACTTCTGTCACCTTAGTGATACATTTTGGGATAGTACCTAAGTTTTAAAGCAGAAATTGCGGCACTTTTGAAATTTTAATTTTTGACCAAAATCGACAGGTCCGGGGCTTAGGGAATTTCTTATATGCCACAAAACGGTTGAAGCTCCTGCTCAAAAATGATGCTCCGAAATCAACTTCTGTCACCTTAGTGATACATTTTGGGATAGTACCTAAAGTTTAAAGCAGAAATTGGGGCACTTTTGACATTTTCATTTTTGACCAAAATCGACAGGTCCGGGGCTTAGGGAATTTCTCATATGCCACAAAACGGTTGAAGCTCCTGTTCAAAAATGATGCTCCGAAATCAACTTCTGTCACCTTAGAGATACATTTTGGGATAGTACCTAAAGTTTAAAGTAGAAATTGGGGCACTTTAGAAATTTTCATTTTTGACCAAAATCGACAGGTCCGGGGCTTAGGGAATTTCTCATATGCCACAAAACGGTTGAAGCTCCTGCTCAAAAATGATGCTCCGAAATCAACTTCTGTCACCTTAGTGATACATTTTGGGATAGAACCTAAGTTTTAAAGCAGAAATTGCGGCACTTTTGAAATTTTAATTTTTGACCAAAATCGACAGGTCCGAGGCTTAGGGAATTTCTTATATGCCACAAAACGGTTGAAGCTCCTGCTCAAAAATGATGCTCCGAAATCAACTTCTGTCACCTTAGTGATACATTTTGGGATAGTACCTAAAGTTTAAAGCAGAAATTGGGGCACTTTTGACATTTTCATTTTTGACCAAAATCGACAGGTCCGGGGCTTAGGGAATTTCTCATATGCCACAAAACGGTTGAAGCTCCTGCTCAAAAATGATGCTCCGAAATCAACTTCTGTCACCTTAGTGATACATTTTGGGATAGTACCTAAAGTTTAAAGCAGAAATAGGGGCACTTTTGAAATTTTCATTTTTGACCAAAATCGACAGGTCCGGGGCTTAGGGAATTTCTCATATGCCACAAAACGGTTGAAGCTCCTGCTCAAAAATGATGCTCCGAAATCAACTTCTGTCACCTTAGTGATACATTTTGGGATAGTACCTAAGTTTTAAAGCAGAAATTGGGGCACTTTTGAAATTTTAATTTTTGACCAAAATCGACAGGTCCGGGGCTTAGGGAATTTCTCTTATGCCACAAAACGGTTGAAGCTCCTGCTCAAAAATGATGCTCCGAAATCAACTTCAGTCACCTTAGTGATACATTTTGGGATAGTACCTAAAGTTTAAAGCAGAAATTGGGGCACTTTTGAAATTTTCATTTTTGACCAAAATCGACAGGTCCTGGGCTTAGGGAATTTCTCATATTCCACAAAACAGTTAAAGGTCCTGTTCAAAAATGATGCTCCGAAATCAACTTCTGTCACCTAAGTGATACATTTTGGGATAGTATCTAAAGTTTAAAGCAGAAATTGGGGCACTTTTGAAATTTTCATTTTTGACCAAAATCGACAGGTCCGGGGCTTAGGGAATTTCTCATATTCCACAAAACAGTTAAAGCTCCTGTTCAAAAATGATGCTCCGAAATCAACTTCTGTCACCTTAGTGATACATTTTGGGATAGTACCTAAGTTTTAAAGCAGAAATTGCGGCACTTTTGAAATTTTTATTTTTGACCAAAACCGACAGGTCCGGGACTTAGGGAATTTCTCATATGCCACAAAACGGTTGAAGCTCCTGTTCAAAAACGATGCTCCGAAATCAACTTCTGTCACCTTAGTGATACATTTTGGGATAGTACCTAAAGTTTAAAGCAGAAATTGGGGCACTTTTGAAATTTTCATTTTTGACCAAAATCGACAGGTCCTGGGCTTAGGGAATTTCTCATATTCCACAAAACAGTTAAAGCTCCTGTTCAAAAATGATGCTCCGAAATCAACTTCTGTCACCTTAGTGATACATTTTGGGATAGTACCTAAAGTTTAAAGCAGAAATTGGGGCACTTTTGACATTTTCATTTTTGACCAAAATCGACAGGTCCGCGGCTTAGGGAATTTCTCATATGCCACAAAACGGTTAAAGCTCCTGTTCAAAAATGATGCTCCGAAATCAACTTCTGTCACCTTAGTGATACATTTTGGGATAGTACCTAAAGTTTAAAGTAGAAATTGGGGCACTTTAGAAATTTTCATTTTTGACCAAAATCGACAGGTCCGGGGCTTAGGGAATTTCTCATATGCCACAAAACGGTTGAAGCTCCTGCTCAAAAATGATGCTCCGAAATCAACTTCTGTCACCTTAGTGATACATTTTGGGATAGTACCTAAAGTTTAAAGCAGAAATTGGGGCACTTTTGAAATTATAATTTTTGACCAAAATCGACAGGTCCAGGGCTTAGGGAAATTCTCATATGCCTCAAAACTGTTGAAGCTCCTGTTCAAAAATGATGCTCCGAAATCAACTTCTGTCACCTAAGTGATACATTTTGGGATAGTATCTAAAGTTTAAAGCAGAAATTGGGGCACTTTTGAAATTTTCATTTTTGACCAAAATCGACAGGTCCGGGGCTTAGAGAATTTCTCATATTCCACAAAACAGTTAAAGCTCCTGTTCAAAAATGATGCTCCGAAATCAACTTCTGTCACCTTAGTGATACATTTTGGGATAGTACCTAAGTTTTAAAGCAGAAATTGCGGCACTTTTGAAATTTTAATTTTTGACCAAAATCGACAGGTCCGGGGCTTAGGGAATTTCTTATATGCCACAAAACGGTTGAAGCTCCTGCTCAAAAATGATGCTCCGAAATCAACTTCTGTCACCTTAGTGATACATTTTGGGATAGTACCTAAAGTTTAAAGCAGAAATTGGGGCACTTTTGACATTTTCATTTTTGACCAAAATCGACAGGTCCGGGGCTTAGGGAATTTCTCATATGCCACAAAACGGTTGAAGCTCCTGTTCAAAAATGATGCTCCGAAATCAACTTCTGTCACCTTAGAGATACATTTTGGGATAGTACCTAAAGTTTAAAGTAGAAATTGGGGCACTTTAGAAATTTTCATTTTTGACCAAAATCGACAGGTCCGGGGCTTAGGGAATTTCTCATATGCCACAAAACGGTTGAAGCTCCTGCTCAAAAATGATGCTCCGAAATCAACTTCTGTCACCTTAGTGATACATTTTGGGATAGAACCTAAGTTTTAAAGCAGAAATTGCGGCACTTTTGAAATTTTAATTTTTGACCAAAATCGACAGGTCCGAGGCTTAGGGAATTTCTTATATGCCACAAAACGGTTGAAGCTCCTGCTCAAAAATGATGCTCCGAAATCAACTTCTGTCACCTTAGTGATACATTTTGGGATAGTACCTAAAGTTTAAAGCAGAAATTGGGGCACTTTTGACATTTTCATTTTTGACCAAAATCGACAGGTCCGGGGCTTAGGGAATTTCTCATATGCCACAAAACGGTTGAAGCTCCTGCTCAAAAATGATGCTCCGAAATCAACTTCTGTCACCTTAGTGATACATTTTGGGATAGTACCTAAAGTTTAAAGCAGAAATAGGGGCACTTTTGAAATTTTCATTTTTGACCAAAATCGACAGGTCCGGGGCTTAGGGAATTTCTCATATGCCACAAAACGGTTGAAGCTCCTGCTCAAAAATGATGCTCCGAAATCAACTTCTGTCACCTTAGTGATACATTTTGGGATAGTACCTAAGTTTTAAAGCAGAAATTGGGGCACTTTTGAAATTTTAATTTTTGACCAAAATCGACAGGTCCGGGGCTTAGGGAATTTCTCTTATGCCACAAAACGGTTGAAGCTCCTGCTCAAAAATGATGCTCCGAAATCAACTTCAGTCACCTTAGTGATACATTTTGGGATAGTACCTAAAGTTTAAAGCAGAAATTGGGGCACTTTTGAAATTTTCATTTTTGACCAAAATCGACAGGTCCTGGGCTTAGGGAATTTCTCATATTCCACAAAACAGTTAAAGGTCCTGTTCAAAAATGATGCTCCGAAATCAACTTCTGTCACCTTAGTGATACATTTTGGGATAGTACCTAAAGTTTAAAGCAGAAATTGGGGCACTTTTGACATTTTCATTTTTGACCAAAATCGACAGGTCCGCGGCTTAGGGAATTTCTCATATGCCACAAAACGGTTAAAGCTCCTGTTCAAAAATGATGCTCCGAAATCAACTTCTGTCACCTTAGTGATACATTTTGGGATAGTACCTAAAGTTTAAAGTAGAAATTGGGGCACTTTAGAAATTTTCATTTTTGACCAAAATCGACAGGTCCGGGGCTTAGGGAATTTCTCATATGCCACAAAACGGTTGAAGCTCCTGCTCAAAAATGATGCTCCGAAATAAACTTCTGTCACCTTAGTGATACATTTTGGGATAGTACCTAAAGTTTAAAGCAGAAATTGGGGCACTTTTGAAATTATAATTTTTGACCAAAATCGACAGGTCCGGGGCTTAGGGAATTTCTCATATGCCACAAAACGGTTGAAGCTCCTGCTCAAAAATGATGCTCCGAAATCAACTTCTGTCACCTTAGTGATACATTTTGGGATAGTACCTAAAGTTTAAAGCAGAAATTGGGGCACTTTTGAAATTTTCATTTTTGACCAAAATCGACAGGTCCAGGGCTTAGGGAAATTCTCATATGCCTCAAAACTGTTGAAGCTCCTGTTCAAAAATGATGCTCCGAAATCAACTTCTGTCACCTAAGTGATACATTTTGGGATAGTATCTAAAGTTTAAAGCAGAAATTGGGGCACTTTTGAAATTTTCATTTTTGACCAAAATCGACAGGTCCGGGGCTTAGGGAATTTCTCATATTCCACAAAACAGTTAAAGCTCCTGTTCAAAAATGATGCTCCGAAATCAACTTCTGTCACCTTAGGGATACATTTTGGGATAGTACCTAAGTTTTAAAGCAGAAATTGCGGCACTTTTGAAATTTTAATTTTTGACCAAAATCGACAGGTCCGGGGCTTAGGGAATTTCTCATATGCCACAAAACGGTTGAAGCTCCTGTTCAAAAATGATGCTCCGAAATCAACTTCTGTCACCTTAGTGATACATTTTGGAATAGTACCTAAAGTTTAAAGCAGAAATTGGTTCACTTTTGAAATTTTCATTTTTGACCAAAATCGACAGGTCCGGGGCTTAGGGAATTTCTCATATGCCACAAAACGGTTGAAGCTCCTGCTCAAAAATGATGCTCCGAAATCAACTTCTGTCACCTTAGTGATACATTTTGGGATAGTACCCAAGTTTTAAAGCAGAAATTGCGGCACTTTTGAAATTTTTAATTTTGACCAAAATCGACAGGTCCGGAGATTAGGGAATTTCTCATATGCCACAAAACGGTTGAAGCTCCTGCTCAAAAATGATGCTCCGAAATCAACTTCTGTCACCTTAGTGATACATTTTGGGATAGTACCTAAAGTTTAAAGCAGAAATTGGGGCACTTTTGAAATTTTCATTTTTGACCAAAATCGACAGGTCCGGGGCTTAGGGAATTTCTCATATGCCACAAAACGGTTGAAGCTCCTGTTCAAAAATGATGCTCCGAAATCAACTTCTGTCACCTTAGTGATACATTTTGGGATAGTACCTAAAGTTTAAAGCAGAAATTGGGGCACTTTTGAAATTTTTATTTTTGACCAAAATCGACAGGTCCGGGGCTTAGGGAATTTCTCAAATTCCACAAAACAGTTAAAGCTCCTGTTCAAAAACGATGCTCCGAAATCAACTTCTGTCACCTTAGTGATACATTTTGGGATAGTACCTAAGTTATAAAGCAGAAATTGCGGCACTTTTGAAATTTTCATTTTTGACCAAAATCGACAGGTCCGGGGCTTAGGGAATTTCTCATATGCCACAAAACGGTTGAAGCTCATGCTCAAAAATGATGCTCCGAAATCAACTTCAGTCACCTTAGTGATACATTTTGGGATAGTACCTAAAGTTTAAAGCAGAAATTGGGGCACTTTTGAAATTTTCATTTTTGACCAAAATCGACAGGTCCGGGGCTTAGGGAATTTCTCATATGCCTCAAAACTGTTGAAGCTCCTGTTCAAAAATGATTCTCCGAAATCAACTTCTGTCACCTAAGTGATACATTTTAGGATAATATCTAAAGTTTAAAGCAGAAATTGGGGCACTTTTGAAATTTTCATTTTTGACCAAAATCGACAGGTCCGGGGCTTAGGGAATTTCTCATATTCCACAAAACAGTTAAAGCTCCTGTTCAAAAATGATGCTCCGAAATCAACTTCTGTCACCTTAGTGATACATTTTGGGATAGTACCTAAGTTTTAAAGCAGAAATTGCGGCACTTTTGAAATTTTAATTTTTGACCAAAATCGACAGGTCCGAGGCTTAGGGAATTTCTTATATGCCACAAAACGGTTGAAGCTCCTGCTCAAAAATGATGCTCCGAAATCAACTTCTGTCACCTTAGTGATACATTTTGGGATAGTACCTAAAGTTTAAAGCAGAAATTGGGGCACTTTTGACATTTTCATTTTTGACCAAAATCGACAGGTCCGGGGCTTAGGGAATTTCTCATATGCCACAAAACGGTTGAAGCTCCTGCTCAAAAATGATGCTCCGAAATCAACTTCTGTCACCTTAGTGATACATTTTGGGATAGTACCTAAAGTTTAAAGCAGAAATAGGGGCACTTTTGAAATTTTCATTTTTGACCAAAATCGACAGGTCCGGGGCTTAGGGAATTTCTCATATGCCACAAAACGGTTGAAGCTCCTGCTCAAAAATGATGCTCCGAAATCAACTTCTGTCACCTTAGTGATACATTTTGGGATAGTACCTAAAGTTTAAAGCAGAAATAGGGGCACTTTTGAAATTTTCATTTTTGACCAAAATCGACAGGTCCGGGGCTTAGGGAATTTCTCATATGCCACAAAACGGTTGAAGCTCCTGTTCAAAAATGATGCTCCGAAATCAACTTCTGTCACCTTAGAGATACATTTTGGGATAGTACCTAAAGTTTAAAGTAGAAATTGGGGCACTTTAGAAATTTTCATTTTTGACCAAAATCGACAGGTCCGGGGCTTAGGGATTTTCTCATATTCCACAAAACAGTTAAAGCTCCTGTTCAAAAATGATGCTCCGAAATCAACTTCTGTCACCTTAGTGATACATTTTGGGATAGTACCTAAGTTTTAAAGCAGAAATTGGGGCACTTTTGAAATTTTAATTTTTGACCAAAATCGACAGGTCCGGGGCTTAGGGAATTTCTCATATGCCACAAAACGGTTGAAGCTCCTGCTCAAAAATGATGCTCCGAAATCAACTTCAGTCACCTTAGTGATACATTTTGGGATAGTACCTAAAGTTTAAAGCAGAAATTGGGGCACTTTTGAAATTTTCATTTTTGACCAAAATCGACAGGTCCTGGGCTTAGGGAATTTCTCATATTCCACAAAACAGTTAAAGGTCCTGTTCAAAAATGATGCTCCGAAATCAACTTCTGTCACCTTAGTGATACATTTTGGGATAGTACCTAAAGTTTAAAGCAGAAATTGGGGCACTTTTGACATTTTCATTTTTGACCAAAATCGACAGGTCCGCGGCTTAGGGAATTTCTCATATGCCACAAAACGGTTAAAGCTCCTGTTCAAAAATGATGCTCCGAAATCAACTTCTGTCACCTTAGTGATACATTTTGGGATAGTACCTAAAGTTTAAAGTAGAAATTGGGGCACTTTAGAAATTTTCATTTTTGACCAAAATCGACAGGTCCGGGGCTTAGGGAATTTCTCATATGCCACAAAACGGTTGAAGCTCCTGCTCAAAAATGATGCTCCGAAATAAACTTCTGTCACCTTAGTGATACATTTTGGGATAGTACCTAAAGTTTAAAGCAGAAATTGGGGCACTTTTGAAATTATAATTTTTGACCAAAATCGACAGGTCCGGGGCTTAGGGAATTTCTCATATGCCACAAAACGGTTGAAGCTCCTGCTCAAAAATGATGCTCCGAAATCAACTTCTGTCACCTTAGTGATACATTTTGGGATAGTACCTAAAGTTTAAAGCAGAAATTGGGGCACTTTTGAAATTTTCATTTTTGACCAAAATCGACAGGTCCAGGGCTTAGGGAAATTCTCATATGCCTCAAAACTGTTGAAGCTCCTGTTCAAAAATGATGCTCCGAAATCAACTTCTGTCACCTAAGTGATACATTTTGGGATAGTATCTAAAGTTTAAAGCAGAAATTGGGGCACTTTTGAAATTTTCATTTTTGACCAAAATCGACAGGTCCGGGGCTTAGGGAATTTCTCATATTCCACAAAACAGTTAAAGCTCCTGTTCAAAAATGATGCTCCGAAATCAACTTCTGTCACCTTAGTGATACATTTTGGGATAGTACCTAAGTTTTAAAGCAGAAATTGCGGCACTTTTGAAATTTTAATTTTTGACCAAAATCGACAGGTCCGGGGCTTAGGGAATTTCTCATATGCCACAAAACGGTTGAAGCTCCTGTTCAAAAATGATGCTCCGAAATCAACTTCTGTCACCTTAGTGATACATTTTGGAATAGTACCTAAAGTTTAAAGCAGAAATTGGTTCACTTTTGAAATTTTCATTTTTGACCAAAATCGACAGGTCCGGGGCTTAGGGAATTTCTCATATGCCACAAAACGGTTGAAGCTCCTGCTCAAAAATGATGCTCCGAAATCAACTTCTGTCACCTTAGTGATACATTTTGGGATAGTACCCAAGTTTTAAAGCAGAAATTGCGGCACTTTTGAAATTTTTAATTTTGACCAAAATCGACAGGTCCGGAGATTAGGGAATTTCTCATATGCCACAAAACGGTTGAAGCTCCTGCTCAAAAATGATGCTCCGAAATCAACTTCTGTCACCTTAGTGATACATTTTGGGATAGTACCTAAAGTTTAAAGCAGAAATTGGGGCACTTTTGAAATTTTCATTTTTGACCAAAATCGACAGGTCCGGGGCTTAGGGAATTTCTCATATGCCACAAAACGGTTGAAGCTCCTGTTCAAAAATGATGCTCCGAAATCAACTTCTGTCACCTTAGTGATACATTTTGGGATAGTACCTAAAGTTTAAAGCAGAAATTGGGGCACTTTTGAAATTTTTATTTTTGACCAAAATCGACAGGTCCGGGGCTTAGGGAATTTCTCATATGCCACAAAACGGTTGAAGCTCATGCTCAAAAATGATGCTCCGAAATCAACTTCAGTCACCTTAGTGATACATTTTGGGATAGTACCTAAAGTTTAAAGCAGAAATTGGGGCACTTTTGAAATTTTCATTTTTGACCAAAATCGACAGGTCCGGGGCTTAGGGAATTTCTCATATGCCTCAAAACTGTTGAAGCTCCTGTTCAAAAATGATTCTCCGAAATCAACTTCTGTCACCTAAGTGATACATTTTAGGATAATATCTAAAGTTTAAAGCAGAAATTGGGGCACTTTTGAAATTTTTATTTTTGACCAAAATCGACAGGTCCGGGGCTTAGGGAATTTCTCATATGCCACAAAACGGTTGAAGCTCCTGTTCAAAAACGATGCTCCGAAATCAACTTCTGTCACCTTAGTGATACATTTTGGGATAGTACCTAAAGTTTAAAGTAGAAATTGGGGCACTTTTGACATTTTCATTTTTGACCAAAATCGACAGGTCCGGGGCTTAGGGAATTTCTCATATGCCACAAAACGGTTGAAGCTCATGCTCAAAAATGATGCTCCGAAATCAACTTCAGTCACCTTAGTGATACATTTTGGGATAGTACCTAAAGTTTAAAGCAGAAATTGGGGCACTTTTGAAATTTTCATTTTTGACCAAAATCGACAGGTCCGGGGCTTAGGGAATTTCTCATATGCCTCAAAACTGTTGAAGCTCCTGTTCAAAAATGATTCTCCGAAATCAACTTCTGTCACCTAAGTGATACATTTTAGGATAATATCTAAAGTTTAAAGCAGAAATTGGGGCACTTTTGAAATTTTTATTTTTGACCAAAATCGACAGGTCCGGGGCTTAGGGAATTTCTCATATGCCACAAAACGGTTGAAGCTCCTGTTCAAAAACGATGCTCCGAAATCAACTTCTGTCACCTTAGTGATACATTTTGGGATAGTACCTAAAGTTTAAAGTAGAAATTGGGGCACTTTTGACATTTTCATTTTTGACCAAAATCGACAGGTCCGGGGCTTAGGGAATTTCTCATATGCCACAAAACGATTGAAGCTCCTGCTCAAAAATGATGCTCCGAAATCAACTTCTGTCACCTTAGTGATACATTTTGGGATAGTACCTAAAGTTTAAAGCATAAATTGGGGCACTTTTGAAATTTTCATTTTTGACCAAAATCGACAGGTCCGGGGCTTAGGGAATTTCTCATATGCCACAAAACGGTTGAAGCTCCTGTTCAAAAATGATGCTCCGAAATCAACTTCTGTCACCTTAGAGATACATTTTGGGATAGTACCTAAAGTTTAAAGCAGAAATTGGGGCACTTTAGAAATTTTCATTTTTGACCAAAATCGACAGGTCCGGGGCTTAGGGATTTTCTCATATGCCTCAAAACTGTTGAAGCTCCTGTTCAAAAATGATGCTCCGAAATCAACTTCTGTCACCTAAGTGATACATTTTGGGATAGTATCTAAAGTTTAAAGCAGAAATTGGGGCACTTTTGAAATTTTCATTTTTGACCAAAATCGACAGGTCCGGGGCTTAGGGAATTTCTCATATTCCACAAAACAGTTAAAGCTCCTGTTCAAAAATGATGCTCCGAAATCAACTTCTGTCACCTTAGTGATACATTTTGGGATAGTACCTAAGTTTTAAAGCAGAAATTGCGGCACTTTTGAAATTTTAATTTTTGACCAAAATCGACAGGTCCGGGGCTTAGGGAATTTCTTATATGCCACAAAACGGTTGAAGCTCCTGCTCAAAAATGATGCTCCGAAATCAACTTCTGTCACCTTTGTGATACATTTTGGGATAGTACCTAAAGTTTAAAGCAGAAATTGGGGCACTTTTGAAATTTTCATTTTTGACCAAAATCGACAGGTCCGGGGCTTAGGGAATTTCTCATATGCCACAAAACAGTTGAAGCTCCTGCTCAAAAATGATGCTCCGAAATCAACTTCTGTCACCTTAGTGATACATTTTGGGATAGTATCTAAAGTTTAAAGCAGAAATTGGGGCACTTTTGAAATTTTCATTTTTGACCAAAATCGACAGGTCCGGGGCTTAGGGAATTTCTCATATTCCACAAAACAGTTAAAGCTCCTGTTCAAAAATGATGCTCCGAAATCAACTTCTGTCACCTTAGTGATACATTTTGGGATAGTACCTAAGTTTTAAAGCAGAAATTGCGGCACTTTTGAAATTTTAATTTTTGACCAAAATCGACAGGTCCGGGGCTTAGGGAATTTCTCATATGCCACAAAACGGTTGAAGCTCCTGTTCAAAAATGATGCTCCGAAATCAACTTCTGTCACCTTAGTGATACATTTTGGAATAGTACCTAAAGTTTAAAGCAGAAATTGGTTCACTTTTGAAATTTTCATTTTTGACCAAAATCGACAGGTCCGGGGCTTAGGGAATTTCTCATATGCCACAAAACGGTTGAAGCTCCTGCTCAAAAATGATGCTCCGAAATCAACTTCTGTCACCTTAGTGATACATTTTGGGATAGTACCCAAGTTTTAAAGCAGAAATTGCGGCACTTTTGAAATTTTTATTTTTGACCAAAATCGACAGGTCCGGAGATTAGGGAATTTCTCATATGCCACAAAACGGTTGAAGCTCCTGCTCAAAAATGATGCTCCGAAATCAACTTCTGTCACCTTAGTGATACATTTTGGGATAGTACCTAAAGTTTAAAGCAGAAATTGGGGCACTTTTGAAATTTTCATTTTTGACCAAAATCGACAGGTCCGGGGCTTAGGGAATTTCTCATATGCCACAAAACGGTTGAAGCTCCTGTTCAAAAATGATGCTCCGAAATCAACTTCTGTCACCTTAGTGATACATTTTGGGATAGTACCTAAAGTTTAAAGCAGAAATTGGGGCACTTTTGAAATTTTCATTTTTGACCAAAATCGACAGGTCCGGGGCTTAGGGAATTTCTCAAATTCCACAAAACAGTTAAAGCTCCTGTTCAAAAATGATGCTCCGAAATCAACTTCTGTCACCTTAGTGATACATTTTGGGATAGTACCTAAGTTATAAAGCAGAAATTGCGGCACTTTTGAAATTTTCATTTTTGACCAAAATCGACAGGTCCGGGGCTTAGGGAATTTCTCATATGCCACAAAACGGTTGAAGCTCCTGCTCAAAAATGATGCTCCGAAATCAACTTCAGTCACCTTAGTGATACATTTTGGGATAGTACCTAAAGTTTAAAGCAGAAATTGGGGCACTTTTGAAATTTTCATTTTTGACCAAAATCGACAGGTCCGGGGCTTAGGGAATTTCTCATATGCCTCAAAACTGTTGAAGCTCCTGTTCAAAAATGATTCTCCGAAATCAACTTCTGTCACCTAAGTGATACATTTTAGGATAATATCTAAAGTTTAAAGCAGAAATTGGGGCACTTTTGAAATTTTCATTTTTGACCAAAATCGACAGGTCCGGGGCTTAGGGAATTTCTCATATTCCACAAAACAGTTAAAGCTCCTGTTCAAAAATGATGCTCCGAAATCAACTTCTGTCACCTTAGTGATACATTTTGGGATAGTACCTAAGTTTTAAAGCAGAAATTGCGGCACTTTTGAAATTTTTATTTTTGACCAAAATCGACAGGTCCGGGGCTTAGGGAATTTCTCATATGCCACAAAACGGTTGAAGCTCCTGTTCAAAAACGATGCTCCGAAATCAACTTCTGTCACCTTAGTGATACATTTTGGGATAGTACCTAAAGTTTAAAGCAGAAATTGGGGCACTTTTGAAATTTTCATTTTTGACCAAAATCGACAGGTCCGGGGCTTAGGGAATTTCTCATATTCCACAAAACAGTTAAAGCTCCTGTTCAAAAATGATGCTCCGAAATCAACTTCTGTCACCTTAGTGATACATTTTGGGATAGTACCTAAAGTTTAAAGTAGAAATTGGGGCACTTTTGACATTTTCATTTTTGACCAAAATCGACAGGTCCGGGGCTTAGGGAATTTCTCATATGCCACAAAACGATTGAAGCTCCTGCTCAAAAATGATGCTCCGAAATCAACTTCTGTCACCTTAGTGATACATTTTGGGATAGTACCTAAAGTTTAAAGCATAAATTGGGGCACTTTTGAAATTTTCATTTTTGACCAAAATCGACAGGTCCGGGGCTTAGGGAATTTCTCATATGCCACAAAACGGTTGAAGCTCCTGTTCAAAAATGATGCTCCGAAATCAACTTCTGTCACCTTAGAGATACATTTTGGGATAGTACCTAAAGTTTAAAGCAGAAATTGGGGCACTTTAGAAATTTTCATTTTTGACCAAAATCGACAGGTCCGGGGCTTAGGGAATTTCTCATATGCCACAAAACGGTTGAAGCTCCTGCTCAAAAATGATGCTCCGAAATCAACTTCTGTCACCTTAGTGATACATTTTGGGATAGTACCTAAAGTTTAAAGCAGAAATTGGGGCACTTTTGAAATTATAATTTTTGACCAAAATCGACAGGTCCGGGGCTTAGGGAATTTCTCATATGCCACAAAATGGTTGAAGCTCCTGCTCAAAAATGATGCTCCGAAATCAACTTCTGTCACCTTAGTGATACATTTTGGGATAGTACCTAAAGTTTAAAGCAGAAATTGGGGCACTTTTGAAATTTTCATTTTTGACCAAAATCGACAGGTCCGGGGCTTAGGGAATTTCTCATATGCCACAAAACGGTTGAAGCTCCTGTTCAAAAATGATGCTCCGAAATCAACTTCTGTCACCTTAGTGATACATTTTGGGATAGTACCTAAAGTTTAAAGCAGAAATTGGGGCACTTTTGAAATTTTCATTTTTGACCAAAATCGACAGGTCCGGGGCTTAGGGAATTTCTCATATTCCACAAAACGGTTGAAGCTCCTGCTCAAAAATGATGCTCCGAAATCAACTTCTGTCACCTTAGTGATACATTTTGGGATAGTACCTAAAGTTTAAAGCAGAAATTGGGGCACTTTTGAAATTTTTATTTTTGACCAAAATCGACAGGTCCGGGACTTAGGGAATTTCTCATATGCCACAAAACGGTTGAAGCTCCTGTTCAAAAACGATGCTCCGAAATCAACTTCTGTCACCTTAGTGATACATTTTGGGATAGTACCTAAAGTTTAAAGCAGAAATTGGGGCACTTTTGAAATTTTCATTTTTGACCAAAATCGACAGGTCCGGGGCTTAGGGAATTTCTCATATTCCACAAAACAGTTAAAGCTCCTGTTCAAAAATGATGCTCCGAAATCAACTTCTGTCACCTTAGTGATACATTTTGGGATAGTAACTAAAGTTTAAAGTAGAAATTGGGGCACTTTAGAAATTTTCATTTTTGACCAAAATCGACAGGTCCGGGGCTTAGGGAATTTCTCATATGCCACAAAACGGTTGAAGCTCCTGCTCAAAAATGATGCTCCGAAATCAACTTCTGTCACCTTAGTGATACATTTTGGGATAGTACCTAAAGTTTAAAGCAGAAATTGGGGCACTTTTGAAATTATAATTTTTGACCAAAATCGACAGGTCCGGGGCTTAGGGAATTTCTCATATGCCACAAAACGGTTGAAGCTCCTGCTCAAAAATGATGCTCCGAAATCAACTTCTGTCACCTTAGTGATACATTTTGGGATAGTACCTAAAGTTTAAAGCAGAAATTGGGGCACTTTTGAAATTTTCATTTTTGACCAAAATCGACAGGTCCGGGGCTTAGGGAATTTCTCATATTCCACAAAACAGTTAAAGCTCCTGTTCAAAAATGATGCTCCGAAATCAACTTCTGTCACCTTAGTGATACATTTTGGGATAGTACCTAAAGTTTAAAGTAGAAATTGGGGCACTTTAGAAATTTTCATTTTTGACCAAAATCGACAGGTCCGGGGCTTAGGGAATTTCTCATATGCCACAAAACGGTTGAAGCTCCTGCTCAAAAATGATGCTCCGAAATCAACTTCTGTCACCTTAGTGATACATTTTGGGATAGTACCTAAAGTTTAAAGCAGAAATTGGGGCACTTTTGAAATTATAATTTTTGACCAAAATCGACAGGTCCAGGGCTTAGGGAAATTCTCATATGCCTCAAAACTGTTGAAGCTCCTGTTCAAAAATGATGCTCCGAAATCAACTTCTGTCACCTAAGTGATACATTTTGGGATAGTATCTAAAGTTTAAAGCAGAAATTGGGGCACTTTTGAAATTTTCATTTTTGACCAAAATCGACAGGTCCGGGGCTTAGGGAATTTCTCATATTCCACAAAACAGTTAAAGCTCCTGTTCAAAAATGATGCTCCGAAATCAACTTCTGTCACCTTAGTGATACATTTTGGGATAGTACCTAAGTTTTAAAGCAGAAATTGCGGCACTTTTGAAATTTTAATTTTTGACCAAAATCGACAGGTCCGGGGCTTAGGGAATTTCTTATATGCCACAAAACGGTTGAAGCTCCTGCTCAAAAATGATGCTCCGAAATCAACTTCTGTCACCTTAGTGATACATTTTGGGATAGTACCTAAAGTTTAAAGCAGAAATTGGGGCACTTTTGACATTTTCATTTTTGACCAAAATCGACAGGTCCGGGGCTTAGGGAATTTCTCATATGCCACAAAACGGTTGAAGCTCCTGTTCAAAAATGATGCTCCGAAATCAACTTCTGTCACCTTAGAGATACATTTTGGGATAGTACCTAAAGTTTAAAGTAGAAATTGGGGCACTTTAGAAATTTTCATTTTTGACCAAAATCGACAGGTCCGGGGCTTAGGGAATTTCTCATATGCCACAAAACGGTTGAAGCTCCTGCTCAAAAATGATGCTCCGAAATCAACTTCTGTCACCTTAGTGATACATTTTGGGATAGTACCTAAGTTTTAAAGCAGAAATTGCGGCACTTTTGAAATTTTAATTTTTGACCAAAATCGACAGGTCCGGGGCTTAGGGAATTTCTTATATGCCACAAAACGGTTGAAGCTCCTGCTCAAAAATGATGCTCCGAAATCAACTTCTGTCACCTTAGTGATACATTTTGGGATAGTACCTAAAGTTTAAAGCAGAAATTGGGGCACTTTTGACATTTTCATTTTTGACCAAAATCGACAGGTCCGGGGCTTAGGGAATTTCTCATATGCCACAAAACGGTTGAAGCTCCTGCTCAAAAATGATGCTCCGAAATCAACTTCTGTCACCTTAGTGATACATTTTGGGATAGTACCTAAAGTTTAAAGCAGAAATTGGGGCACTTTTGAAATTTTCATTTTTGACCAAAATCGACAGGTCCGGGGCTTAGGGAATTTCTCATATTCCACAAAACAGTTAAAGCTCCTGTTCAAAAATGATGCTCCGAAATCAACTTCTGTCACCTTAGTGATACATTTTGGGATAGTACCTAAAGTTTAAAGTAGAAATTGGGGCACTTTAGAAATTTTCATTTTTGACCAAAATCGACAGGTCCGGGGCTTAGGGAATTTCTCATATGCCACAAAACGGTTGAAGCTCCTGCTCAAAAATGATGCTCCGAAATCAACTTCTGTCACCTTAGTGATACATTTTGGGATAGTACCTAAAGTTTAAAGCAGAAATTGGGGCACTTTTGAAATTATAATTTTTGACCAAAATCGACAGGTCCAGGGCTTAGGGAAATTCTCATATGCCTCAAAACTGTTGAAGCTCCTGTTCAAAAATGATGCTCCGAAATCAACTTCTGTCACCTAAGTGATACATTTTGGGATAGTATCTAAAGTTTAAAGCAGAAATTGGGGCACTTTTGAAATTTTCATTTTTGACCAAAATCGACAGGTCCGGGGCTTAGGGAATTTCTCATATTCCACAAAACAGTTAAAGCTCCTGTTCAAAAATGATGCTCCGAAATCAACTTCTGTCACCTTAGTGATACATTTTGGGATAGTACCTAAGTTTTAAAGCAGAAATTGCGGCACTTTTGAAATTTTAATTTTTGACCAAAATCGACAGGTCCGGGGCTTAGGGAATTTCTTATATGCCACAAAACGGTTGAAGCTCCTGCTCAAAAATGATGCTCCGAAATCAACTTCTGTCACCTTAGTGATACATTTTGGGATAGTACCTAAAGTTTAAAGCAGAAATTGGGGCACTTTTGACATTTTCATTTTTGACCAAAATCGACAGGTCCGGGGCTTAGGGAATTTCTCATATGCCACAAAACGGTTGAAGCTCCTGTTCAAAAATGATGCTCCGAAATCAACTTCTGTCACCTTAGAGATACATTTTGGGATAGTACCTAAAGTTTAAAGTAGAAATTGGGGCACTTTAGAAATTTTCATTTTTGACCAAAATCGACAGGTCCGGGGCTTAGGGAATTTCTCATATGCCACAAAACGGTTGAAGCTCCTGCTCAAAAATGATGCTCCGAAATCAACTTCTGTCACCTTAGTGATACATTTTGGGATAGTACCTAAGTTTTAAAGCAGAAATTGCGGCACTTTTGAAATTTTAATTTTTGACCAAAATCGACAGGTCCGGGGCTTAGGGAATTTCTTATATGCCACAAAACGGTTGAAGCTCCTGCTCAAAAATGATGCTCCGAAATCAACTTCTGTCACCTTAGTGATACATTTTGGGATAGTACCTAAAGTTTAAAGCAGAAATTGGGGCACTTTTGACATTTTCATTTTTGACCAAAATCGACAGGTCCGGGGCTTAGGGAATTTCTCATATGCCACAAAACGGTTGAAGCTCCTGTTCAAAAATGATGCTCCGAAATCAACTTCTGTCACCTTAGAGATACATTTTGGGATAGTACCTAAAGTTTAAAGTAGAAATTGGGGCACTTTAGAAATTTTCATTTTTGACCAAAATCGACAGGTCCGGGGCTTAGGGAATTTCTCATATGCCACAAAACGGTTGAAGCTCCTGCTCAAAAATGATGCTCCGAAATCAACTTCTGTCACCTTAGTGATACATTTTGGGATAGTACCTAAAGTTTAAAGCAGAAATTGGGGCACTTTTGAAATTATAATTTTTGACCAAAATCGACAGGTCCGGGGCTTAGGGAATTTCTCATATGCCACAAAACGGTTGAAGCTCCTGCTCAAAAATGATGCTCCGAAATCAACTTCTGTCACCTTAGTGATACATTTTGGGATAGTACCTAAAGTTTAAAGCAGAAATAGGGGCACTTTTGAAATTTTCATTTTTGACCAAAATCGACAGGTCCGGGGCTTAGGGAATTTCTCATATGCCACAAAACGGTTGAAGCTCCTGTTCAAAAATGATGCTCCGAAATCAACTTCTGTCACCTTAGAGATACATTTTGGGATAGTACCTAAAGTTTAAAGTAGAAATTGGGGCACTTTAGAAATTTTCATTTTTGACCAAAATCGACAGGTCCGGGGCTTAGGGAATTTCTCATATGCCACAAAACGGTTGAAGCTCCTGCTCAAAAATGATGCTCCGAAATCAACTTCTGTCACCTTAGTGATACATTTTGGGATAGTACCTAAAGTTTAAAGCAGAAATTGGGGCACTTTTGAAATTATAATTTTTGACCAAAATCGACAGGTCCGGGGCTTAGGGAATTTCTCATATGCCACAAAACGGTTGAAGCTCCTGCTCAAAAATGATGCTCCGAAATCAACTTCTGTCACCTTAGTGATACATTTTGGGATAGTACCTAAAGTTTAAAGCAGAAATAGGGGCACTTTTGAAATTTTCATTTTTGACCAAAATCGACAGGTCCGGGGCTTAGGGAATTTCTCATATGCCACAAAACAGTTGAAGCTCCTGCTCAAAAATGATGCTCCGAAATCAACTTCTGTCACCTTAGTGATACATTTTGGGATAGTATCTAAAGTTTAAAGCAGAAATTGGGGCACTTTTGAAATTTTCATTTTTGACCAAAATCGACAGGTCCGGGGCTTAGGGAATTTCTCATATTCCACAAAACAGTTAAAGCTCCTGTTCAAAAATGATGCTCCGAAATCAACTTCTGTCACCTTAGTGATACATTTTGGGATAGTACCTAAGTTTTAAAGCAGAAATTGCGGCACTTTTGAAATTTTAATTTTTGACCCAAATCGACAGGTCCGGGGCTTAGGGAATTTCTCATATGCCACAAAACGGTTGAAGCTCCTGCTCAAAAATGATGCTCCGAAATCAACTTCAGTCACCTTAGTGATACATTTTGGGATAGTACCTAAAGTTTAAAGCAGAAATTGGGGCACTTTTGAAATTTTCATTTTTGACCAAAATCGACAGGTCCGGGGCTTAGGGAATTTCTCATATGCCTCAAAACTGTTGAAGCTCCTGTTCAAAAATGATGCTCCGAAATCAACTTCTGTCACCTAAGTGATACATTTTGGGATAGTATCTAAAGTTTAAAGCAGAAATTGGGGCACTTTTGACATTTTCATTTTTGACCAAAATCGACAGGTTCGGGGCTTAGGGAATTTCTCATATTCCACAAAACAGTTAAAGCTCCTGTTCAAAAATGATGCTCCGAAATCAACTTCTGTCACCTTAGTGATACATTTTAGGATAGTACCTAAGTTTTAAAGCAGAAATTGCGGCACTTTTGAAATTTTAATTTTTGACCAAAATCGACAGGTCCGGGGCTTAGGGAATTTCTTATATGCCTCAAAACGGTTGAAGCTCCTGCTCAAAAATGATGCTCCGAAATCAACTTCTGTCACCTTAGTGATACATTTTGGGATAGTACCTAAAGTTTAAAGCAGAAATTGGGGCACTTTTGACATTTTCATTTTTGACCAAAATCGACAGGTCCGGGGCTTAGGGAATTTCTCATATGCCACAAAACGGTTGAAGCTCCTGTTCAAAAATGATGCTCCGAAATCAACTTCTGTCACCTTAGAGATACATTTTGGGATAGTATCTAAAGTTTAAAGTAGAAATTGGGGCACTTTAGAAATTTTCATTTTTGACCAAAATCGACAGGTCCGGGGCTTAGGGAATTTCTCATATGCCACAAAACGGTTGAAGCTCCTGCTCAAAAATGATGCTCCGAAATCAACTTCTGTCACCTTAGTGATACATTTTGGGATAGTACCTAAGTTTTAAAGCAGAAATTGCGGCACTTTTGAAATTTTAATTTTTGACCAAAATCGACAGGTCCGGGGCTTAGGGAATTTCTTATATGCCACAAAACGGTTGAAGCTCCTGTTCAAAAATGATGCTCCGAAATCAACTTCTGTCACCTTAGTGATACATTTTGGGATAGTACCTAAAGTTTAAAGCAGAAATTGGGGCACTTTTGAAATTTTAATTTTTGACCAAAATCGACAGGTCCGGGGCTTAGGGAATTTCTTATATGCCACAAAACGGTTGAAGCTCCTGCTCAAAAATGATGCTCCGAAATCAACTTCTGTCACCTTAGTGATACATTTTGGGATAGTACCTAAAGTTTAAAGCAGAAATTGGGGCACTTTTGACATTTTCATTTTTGACCAAAATCGACAGGTCCGGGGCTTAGGGAATTTCTCATATGCCACAAAACGGTTGAAGCTCCTGTTCAAAAATGATGCTCCGAAATCAACTTCTGTCACCTTAGAGATACATTTTGGGATAGTACCTAAAGTTTAAAGTAGAAATTGGGGCACTTTAGAAATTTTCATTTTTGACCAAAATCGACAGGTCCGGGGCTTAGGGAATTTCTCATATGCCACAAAACGGTTGAAGCTCCTGCTCAAAAATGATGCTCCGAAATCAACTTCTGTCACCTTAGTGATACATTTTGGGATAGTACCTAAAGTTTAAAGCAGAAATTGGGGCACTTTTGAAATTATAATTTTTGACCAAAATCGACAGGTCCGGGGCTTAGGGAATTTCTCATATGCCACAAAACGGTTGAAGCTCCTGCTCAAAAATGATGCTCCGAAATCAACTTCTGTCACCTTAGTGATACATTTTGGGATAGTACCTAAAGTTTAAAGCAGAAATAGGGGCACTTTTTAAATTTTCATTTTTGACCAAAATCGACAGGTCCGGGGCTTAGGGAATTTCTCATATGCCACAAAACAGTTGAAGCTCCTGCTCAAAAATGATGCTCCGAAATCAACTTCTGTCACCTTAGTGATACATTTTGGGATAGTATCTAAAGTTTAAAGCAGAAATTGGGGCACTTTTGAAATTTTCATTTTTGACCAAAATCGACAGGTCCGGGGCTTAGGGAATTTCTCATATTCCACAAAACAGTTAAAGCTCCTGTTCAAAAATGATGCTCCGAAATCAACTTCTGTCACCTTAGTGATACATTTTGGGATAGTACCTAAGTTTTAAAGCAGAAATTGCGGCACTTTTGAAATTTTAATTTTTGACCAAAATCGACAGGTCCGGGGCTTAGGGAATTTCTCATATGCCACAAAACGGTTGAAGCTCCTGCTCAAAAATGATGCTCCGAAATCAACTTCAGTCACCTTAGTGATACATTTTGGGATAGTACCTAAAGTTTAAAGCAGAAATTGGGGCACTTTTGAAATTTTCATTTTTGACCAAAATCGACAGGTCCGGGGCTTAGGGAATTTCTCATATGCCTCAAAACTGTTGAAGCTCCTGTTCAAAAATGATGCTCCGAAATCAACTTCTGTCACCTAAGTGATACATTTTGGGATAGTATCTAAAGTTTAAAGCAGAAATTGGGGCACTTTTGACATTTTCATTTTTGACCAAAATCGACAGGTCCGGGGCTTAGGGAATTTCTCATATGCCACAAAACGGTTGAAGCTCCTGTTCAAAAATGATGCTCCGAAATCAACTTCTGTCACCTTAGAGATACATTTTGGGATAGTACCTAAAGTTTAAAGTAGAAATTGGGGCACTTTAGAAATTTTCATTTTTGACCAAAATCGACAGGTCCGGGGCTTAGGGAATTTCTCATATGCCACAAAACGGTTGAAGCTCCTGTTCAAAAATGATGCTCCGAAATAAACTTCTGTCACCTTAGAGATACATTTTGGGATAGTACCTAAAGTTTAAAGTAGAAATTGGGGCACTTTAGAAATTTTCATTTTTGACCAAAATCGACAGGTCCGGGGCTTAGGGAATTTCTCATATGCCACAAAACGGTTGAAGCTCCTGCTCAAAAATGATGCTCCGAAATCAACTTCTGTCACCTTAGTGATACATTTTGGGATAGTACCTAAGTTTTAAAGCAGAAATTGCGGCACTTTTGAAATTTTAATTTTTGACCAAAATCGACAGGTCCGGGGCTTAGGGAATTTCTTATATGCCACAAAACGGTTGAAGCTCCTGCTCAAAAATGATGCTCCGAAATCAACTTCTGTCACCTTAGTGATACATTTTGGGATAGTACCTAAAGTTTAAAGCAGAAATTGGGGCACTTTTGACATTTTCATTTTTGACCAAAATCGACAGGTCCGGGGCTTAGGGAATTTCTCATATGCCACAAAACGGTTGAAGCTCCTGTTCAAAAATGATGCTCCGAAATCAACTTCTGTCACCTTAGAGATACATTTTGGGATAGTACCTAAAGTTTAAAGTAGAAATTGGGGCACTTTAGAAATTTTCATTTTTGACCAAAATCGACAGGTCCGGGGCTTAGGGAATTTCTCATATGCCACAAAACGGTTGAAGCTCCTGCTCAAAAATGATGCTCCGAAATCAACTTCTGTCACCTTAGTGATACATTTTGGGATAGTACCTAAAGTTTAAAGCAGAAATTGGGGCACTTTTGAAATTATAATTTTTGACCAAAATCGACAGGTCCGGGGCTTAGGGAATTTCTCATATGCCACAAAACGGTTGAAGCTCCTGCTCAAAAATGATGCTCCGAAATCAACTTCTGTCACCTTAGTGATACATTTTGGGATAGTACCTAAAGTTTAAAGCAGAAATAGGGGCACTTTTGAAATTTTCATTTTTGACCAAAATCGACAGGTCCGGGGCTTAGGGAATTTCTCATATGCCACAAAACGGTTGAAGCTCCTGTTCAAAAATGATGCTCCGAAATCAACTTCTGTCACCTTAGAGATACATTTTGGGATAGTACCTAAAGTTTAAAGTAGAAATTGGGGCACTTTAGAAATTTTCATTTTTGACCAAAATCGACAGGTCCGGGGCTTAGGGAATTTCTCATATGCCACAAAACGGTTGAAGCTCCTGCTCAAAAATGATGCTCCGAAATCAACTTCTGTCACCTTAGTGATACATTTTGGGATAGTACCTAAAGTTTAAAGCAGAAATTGGGGCACTTTTGAAATTATAATTTTTGACCAAAATCGACAGGTCCGGGGCTTAGGGAATTTCTCATATGCCACAAAACGGTTGAAGCTCCTGCTCAAAAATGATGCTCCGAAATCAACTTCTGTCACCTTAGTGATACATTTTGGGATAGTACCTAAAGTTTAAAGCAGAAATAGGGGCACTTTTGAAATTTTCATTTTTGACCAAAATCGACAGGTCCGGGGCTTAGGGAATTTCTCATATGCCACAAAACAGTTGAAGCTCCTGCTCAAAAATGATGCTCCGAAATCAACTTCTGTCACCTTAGTGATACATTTTGGGATAGTATCTAAAGTTTAAAGCAGAAATTGGGGCACTTTTGAAATTTTCATTTTTGACCAAAATCGACAGGTCCGGGGCTTAGGGAATTTCTCATATTCCACAAAACAGTTAAAGCTCCTGTTCAAAAATGATGCTCCGAAATCAACTTCTGTCACCTTAGTGATACATTTTGGGATAGTACCTAAGTTTTAAAGCAGAAATTGCGGCACTTTTGAAATTTTAATTTTTGACCCAAATCGACAGGTCCGGGGCTTAGGGAATTTCTCATATGCCACAAAACGGTTGAAGCTCCTGCTCAAAAATGATGCTCCGAAATCAACTTCAGTCACCTTAGTGATACATTTTGGGATAGTACCTAAAGTTTAAAGCAGAAATTGGGGCACTTTTGAAATTTTCATTTTTGACCAAAATCGACAGGTCCGGGGCTTAGGGAATTTCTCATATGCCTCAAAACTGTTGAAGCTCCTGTTCAAAAATGATGCTCCGAAATCAACTTCTGTCACCTAAGTGATACATTTTGGGATAGTATCTAAAGTTTAAAGCAGAAATTGGGGCACTTTTGACATTTTCATTTTTGACCAAAATCGACAGGTTCGGGGCTTAGGGAATTTCTCATATTCCACAAAACAGTTAAAGCTCCTGTTCAAAAATGATGCTCCGAAATCAACTTCTGTCACCTTAGTGATACATTTTAGGATAGTACCTAAGTTTTAAAGCAGAAATTGCGGCACTTTTGAAATTTTAATTTTTGACCAAAATCGACAGGTCCGGGGCTTAGGGAATTTCTTATATGCCTCAAAACGGTTGAAGCTCCTGCTCAAAAATGATGCTCCGAAATCAACTTCTGTCACCTTAGTGATACATTTTGGGATAGTACCTAAAGTTTAAAGCAGAAATTGGGGCACTTTTGACATTTTCATTTTTGACCAAAATCGACAGGTCCGGGGCTTAGGGAATTTCTCATATGCCACAAAACGGTTGAAGCTCCTGTTCAAAAATGATGCTCCGAAATCAACTTCTGTCACCTTAGAGATACATTTTGGGATAGTATCTAAAGTTTAAAGTAGAAATTGGGGCACTTTAGAAATTTTCATTTTTGACCAAAATCGACAGGTCCGGGGCTTAGGGAATTTCTCATATGCCACAAAACGGTTGAAGCTCCTGCTCAAAAATGATGCTCCGAAATCAACTTCTGTCACCTTAGTGATACATTTTGGGATAGTACCTAAGTTTTAAAGCAGAAATTGCGGCACTTTTGAAATTTTAATTTTTGACCAAAATCGACAGGTCCGGGGCTTAGGGAATTTCTTATATGCCACAAAACGGTTGAAGCTCCTGTTCAAAAATGATGCTCCGAAATCAACTTCTGTCACCTTAGTGATACATTTTGGGATAGTACCTAAAGTTTAAAGCAGAAATTGGGGCACTTTTGAAATTTTAATTTTTGACCAAAATCGACAGGTCCGGGGCTTAGGGAATTTCTTATATGCCACAAAACGGTTGAAGCTCCTGCTCAAAAATGATGCTCCGAAATCAACTTCTGTCACCTTAGTGATACATTTTGGGATAGTACCTAAAGTTTAAAGCAGAAATTGGGGCACTTTTGACATTTTCATTTTTGACCAAAATCGACAGGTCCGGGGCTTAGGGAATTTCTCATATGCCACAAAACGGTTGAAGCTCCTGTTCAAAAATGATGCTCCGAAATCAACTTCTGTCACCTTAGAGATACATTTTGGGATAGTACCTAAAGTTTAAAGTAGAAATTGGGGCACTTTAGAAATTTTCATTTTTGACCAAAATCGACAGGTCCGGGGCTTAGGGAATTTCTCATATGCCACAAAACGGTTGAAGCTCCTGCTCAAAAATGATGCTCCGAAATCAACTTCTGTCACCTTAGTGATACATTTTGGGATAGTACCTAAAGTTTAAAGCAGAAATTGGGGCACTTTTGAAATTATAATTTTTGACCAAAATCGACAGGTCCGGGGCTTAGGGAATTTCTCATATGCCACAAAACGGTTGAAGCTCCTGCTCAAAAATGATGCTCCGAAATCAACTTCTGTCACCTTAGTGATACATTTTGGGATAGTACCTAAAGTTTAAAGCAGAAATAGGGGCACTTTTTAAATTTTCATTTTTGACCAAAATCGACAGGTCCGGGGCTTAGGGAATTTCTCATATGCCACAAAACAGTTGAAGCTCCTGCTCAAAAATGATGCTCCGAAATCAACTTCTGTCACCTTAGTGATACATTTTGGGATAGTATCTAAAGTTTAAAGCAGAAATTGGGGCACTTTTGAAATTTTCATTTTTGACCAAAATCGACAGGTCCGGGGCTTAGGGAATTTCTCATATTCCACAAAACAGTTAAAGCTCCTGTTCAAAAATGATGCTCCGAAATCAACTTCTGTCACCTTAGTGATACATTTTGGGATAGTACCTAAGTTTTAAAGCAGAAATTGCGGCACTTTTGAAATTTTAATTTTTGACCAAAATCGACAGGTCCGGGGCTTAGGGAATTTCTCATATGCCACAAAACGGTTGAAGCTCCTGCTCAAAAATGATGCTCCGAAATCAACTTCAGTCACCTTAGTGATACATTTTGGGATAGTACCTAAAGTTTAAAGCAGAAATTGGGGCACTTTTGAAATTTTCATTTTTGACCAAAATCGACAGGTCCGGGGCTTAGGGAATTTCTCATATGCCTCAAAACTGTTGAAGCGCCTGTTCAAAAATGATGCTCCGAAATCAACTTCTGTCACCTAAGTGATACATTTTGGGATAGTATCTAAAGTTTAAAGCAGAAATTGGGGCACTTTTGACATTTTCATTTTTGACCAAAATCGACAGGTTCGGGGCTTAGGGAATTTCTCATATTCCACAAAACAGTTAAAGCTCCTGTTCAAAAATGATGCTCCGAAATCAACTTCTGTCACCTTAGTGATACATTTTGGGATAGTACCTAAAGTTTAAAGCAGAAATTGGGGCACTTTTGAAATTATAATTTTTGACCAAAATCGACAGGTCCGGGACTTAGGGAATTTCTCATATGCCACAAAACGGTTGAAGCTCCTGTTCAAAAACGATGCTCCGAAATCAACTTCTGTCACCTTAGTGATACATTTTGGGATAGTACCTAAAGTTTAAAGCAGAAATTGGGGCACTTTTGAAATTTTCATTTTTGACCAAAATCGACAGGTCCTGGGCTTAGGGAATTTCTCATATTCCACAAAACAGTTAAAGCTCCTGTTCAAAAACGATGCTCCGAAATCAACTTCTGTCACCTTAGTGATACATTTTGGGATAGTACCTAAAGTTTAAAGCAGAAATTGGGGCACTTTTGACATTTTCATTTTTGACCAAAATCGACAGGTCCGCGGCTTAGGGAATTTCTCATATGCCACAAAACGGTTAAAGCTCCTGTTCAAAAATGATGCTCCGAAATCAACTTCTGTCACCTTAGTGATACATTTTGGGATAGTACCTAAAGTTTAAAGTAGAAATTGGGGCACTTTAGAAATTTTCATTTTTGACCAAAATCGACAGGTCCGGGGCTTAGGGAATTTCTCATATGCCACAAAACGGTTGAAGCTCCTGCTCAAAAATGATGCTCCGAAATAAACTTCTGTCACCTTAGTGATACATTTTGGGATAGTACCTAAAGTTTAAAGCAGAAATTGGGGCACTTTTGAAATTATAATTTTTGACCAAAATCGACAGGTCCGGGGCTTAGGGAATTTCTCATATGCCACAAAACGGTTGAAGCTCCTGCTCAAAAATGATGCTCCGAAATCAACTTCTGTCACCTTAGTGATACATTTTGGGATAGTACCTAAAGTTTAAAGCAGAAATTGGGGCACTTTTGAAATTTTCATTTTTGACCAAAATCGACAGGTCCAGGGCTTAGGGAAATTCTCATATGCCTCAAAACTGTTGAAGCTCCTGTTCAAAAATGATGCTCCGAAATCAACTTCTGTCACCTAAGTGATACATTTTGGGATAGTATCTAAAGTTTAAAGCAGAAATTGGGGCACTTTTGAAATTTTCATTTTTGACCAAAATCGACAGGTCCGGGGCTTAGGGAATTTCTCATATTCCACAAAACAGTTAAAGCTCCTGTTCAAAAATGATGCTCCGAAATCAACTTCTGTCACCTTAGTGATACATTTTGGGATAGTACCTAAGTTTTAAAGCAGAAATTGCGGCACTTTTGAAATTTTAATTTTTGACCAAAATCGACAGGTCCGGGGCTTAGGGAATTTCTTATATGCCACAAAACGGTTGAAGCTCCTGCTCAAAAATGATGCTCCGAAATCAACTTCTGTCACCTTTGTGATACATTTTGGGATAGTACCTAAAGTTTAAAGCAGAAATTGGGGCACTTTTGACATTTTCATTTTTGACCAAAATCGACAGGTCCGGGGCTTAGGGAATTTCTCATATGCCACAAAACGGTTGAAGCTCCTGTTCAAAAATGATGCTCCGAAATCAACTTCTGTCACCTTAGAGATACATTTTGGGATAGTACCTAAAGTTTAAAGTAGAAATTGGGGCACTTTAGAAATTTTCATTTTTGACCAAAATCGACAGGTCCGGGGCTTAGGGAATTTCTCATATGCCACAAAACGGTTGAAGCTCCTGCTCAAAAATGATACTCCGAAATCAACTTCTGTCACCTTAGTGATACATTTTGGGATAGTACCTAAGTTTTAAAGCAGAAATTGCGGCACTTTTGAAATTTTAATTTTTGACCAAAATCGACAGGTCCGGGGCTTAGGGAATTTCTTATATGCCACAAAACGGTTGAAGCTCCTGCTCAAAAATGATGCTCCGAAATCAACTTCTGTCACCTTAGTGATACATTTTGGGATAGTATCTAAAGTTTAAAGCAGAAATTGGGGCACTTTTGAAATTTTCATTTTTGACCAAAATCGACAGGTCCGGGGCTTAGGGAATTTCTCATATTCCACAAAACAGTTAAAGCTCCTGTTCAAAAATGATGCTCCGAAATCAACTTCTGTCACCTTAGTGATACATTTTGGGATAGTACCTAAGTTTTAAAGCAGAAATTGCGGCACTTTTGAAATTTTAATTTTTGACCAAAATCGACAGGTCCGGGGCTTAGGGAATTTCTCATATGCCACAAAACGGTTGAAGCTCCTGCTCAAAAGTGATGCTCCGAAATCAACTTCAGTCACCTTAGTGATACATTTTGGGATGGTACCTAAAGTTTAAAGCAGAAATTGGGGCACTTTTGAAATTTTCATTTTTGACCAAAATCGACAGGTCCGGGGCTTAGGGAATTTCTCATATGCCTCAAAACTGTTGAAGCTCCTGTTCAAAAATGATGCTCCGAAATCAACTTCTGTCACCTAAGTGATACATTTTGGGATAGTATCTAAAGTTTAAAGCAGAAATTCGGGCACTTTTGACATTTTCATTTTTGACCAAAATCGACAGGTTCGGGGCTTAGGGAATTTCTCATATTCCACAAAACAGTTAAAGCTCCTGTTCAAAAATGATGCTCCGAAATCAACTTCTGTCACCTTAGTGATACATTTTGGGATAGTACCTAAAGTTTAAAGCAGAAATTGGGGCACTTTTGAAATTTTCATTTTTGACCAAAATCGACAGGTCCGGGGCTTAGGGAATTTCTCATATGCCACAAAACGGTTGAAGCTCCTGCTCAAAAATGATGCTCCGAAATCAACTTCTGTCACCTTAGTGATACATTTTGGGATAGTACCTAAGTTTTAAAGCAGAAATTGCGGCACTTTTGAAATTTTTATTTTTGACCAAAATCGAAAGGCCCGGAGCTTAGGGAATTTCTAATATGCCACAAAACGGTTGAAGCTCCTGCTCAAAAATGATGCTCCGAAATCAACTTCTGTCACCTTAGTGATACATTTTGGGATAGTTCCTAAAGTTTAAAGCAGAAATAGGGGCACTTTTGAAATTTTCATTTTTGACCAAAATCGACAGGTCCGGGGCTTAGGGAATTTCTCATATGCCACAAAACAGTTGAAGCTCCTGCTCAAAAATGATGCTCCGAAATCAACTTCTGTCACCTTAGTGATACATTTTGGGATAGTATCTAAAGTTTAAAGCAGAAATTGGGGCACTTTTGAAATTTTCATTTTTGACCAAAATCGACAGGTCCGGGGCTTAGGGAATTTCTCATATTCCACAAAACAGTTAAAACTCCTGTTCAAAAATGATGCTCCGAAATCAACTTCTGTCACCTTAGTGATACATTTTGGGATAGTACCTAAGTTTTAAAGCAGAAATTGCGGCACTTTTGAAATTTTAATTTTTGACCAAAATCGACAGGTCCGGGGCTTAGGGAATTTCTCATATGCCACAAAACGGTTGAAGCTCCTGCTCAAAAATGATGCTCCGAAATCAACTTCAGTCACCTTAGTGATACATTTTGGGATAGTACCTAAAGTTTAAAGCAGAAATTGGGGCACTTTTGAAATTTTCATTTTTGACCAAAATCGACAGGTCCGGGGCTTAGGGAATTTCTCATATGCCTCAAAACTGTTGAAGCTCCTGTTCAAAAATGATGCTCCGAAATCAACTTATGTCACCTAAGTGATACATTTTGGGATAGTATCTAAAGTTTAAAGCAGAAATTGGGGCACTTTTGACATTTTCATTTTTGACCAAAATCGACAAGTTCGGGGCTTAGGGAATTTCTCATATTCCACAAAACAGTTAAAGCTCCTGTTCAAAAATGATGCTCCGAAATCAACTTCTGTCACCTTAGTGATACATTTTGGGATAGTACCTAAGTTTTAAAGCAGAAATTGCGGCACTTTTGAAATTTTTATTTTTGACCAAAATCGACAGGTCCGGAGCTTAGGGAATTTCTCATATGCCACAAAACGGTTGAAGCTCCTGCTCAAAAATGATGCTCCGAAATCAACTTCTGTCACCTTAGTGATACATTTTGGGATAGTACCTAAAGTTTAAAGCAGAAATTGGGGCACTTTTGAAATTTTCATTTTTGACCAAAATCGACAGGTCCGGGGCTTAGGGAATTTCTCATATGCCACAAAACGGTTGAAGCTCCTGTTCAAAAATGATGCTCCGAAATCAACTTCTGTCACCTTAGTGATACATTTTGGGATAGTACCTAAAGTTTAAAGCAGAAATTGGGGCACTTTTGACATTTTCATTTTTGACCAAAATCGACAGGTCCGGGGCTTAGGGAATTTCTCATATGCCACAAAACGGTTGAAGCTCCTGTTCAAAAATGATGCTCCGAAATCAACTTCTGTCACCTTAGTGATATATTTTGGGATAGTACCTAAAGTTTAAAGCAGAAATTGGGGCACTTTTGACATTTTCATTTTTGACCAAAATCGACAGGTCCGGGGCTTAGGGAATTTCTCATATGCCACAAAACGGTTGAAGCTCCTGTTCAAAAATGATGCTCCGAAATCAACTTCTGTCACCTTAGAGATACATTTTGGGATAGTACCTAAAGTTTAAAGTAGAAATTGGGGCACTTTAGAAATTTTCATTTTTGACCAAAATCGACAGGTCCGGGGCTTAGGGAATTTCTCATATGCCACAAAATGGTTGAAGCTCCTGCTCAAAAATGATGCTCCGAAATCAACTTCTGTCACCTTAGTGATACATTTTGGGATAGTACCTAAGTTTTAAAGCAGAAATTGCGGCACTTTTGAAATTTTAATTTTTGACCAAAATCGACAGGTCCGGGGCTTAGGGAATTTCTCATATGCCACAAAACGGTTGAAGCTCCTGCTCAAAAATGATGCTCCGAAATCAACTTCAGTCACCTTAGTGATACATTTTGGGATAGTACCTAAAGTTTAAAGTAGAAATTGGGGCACTTTTGAAATTTTCATTTTTGACCAAAATCGACAGGTCCGGGGCTTAGGGAATTTCTCATATGCCACAAAACGGTTGAAGCTACTGCTCAAAAATGATGCTCCGAAATCAACTTCTGTCACCTTAGTGATACATTTTGGGATAGTACCTAAGTTTTAAAGCAGAAATTGCGGCACTTTTGAAATTTTTATTTTTGATCAAAATCGACAGGTCCGGAGCTTAGGGAATTTCTCATATGCCACAAAACGGTTGAAGCTCCTGCTCAAAAATGATGCTCCGAAATCAGCTTCTGTCACCTTAGTGATACATTTTGGGATAGTACCTAAAGTTTAAAGCAGAAATTGGGGCACTTTTGAAATTTTCATTTTTGACCAAAATCGACAGGTCCGGGGCTTAGGGAATTTCTCATATGCCACAAAACGGTTGAAGCTCCTGTTCAAAAATGATGCTCCGAAATCAACTTCTGTCACCTTAGTGATACATTTTGGGATAGTACCTAAAGTTTAAAGCAGAAATTGGGGCACTTTTGAAATTTTCATTTTTGACCAAAATCGACAGGTCCGGGGCTTAGGGAATTTCTCATATGCCACAAAACGGTTGAAGCTCCTGCTCAAAAATGATGCTCCGAAATCAACTTCTGTCACCTTAGTGATACATTTTGGGATAGTACCTAAGTTTTAAAGCAGAAATTGCGGCACTTTTGAAATTTTTATTTTTGACCAAAATCGACAGGTCCGGAGCTTAGGGAATTTCTCATATGCCACAAAACGGTTGAAGCTCCTGTTCAAAAATGATGCTCCGAAATCAACTTCTGTCACCTTAGTGATACATTTTGGGATAGTACCTAAAGTTTAAAGCAGAAATTGGGGCACTTTTGAAATTTTCATTTTTGACCAAAATCGACAGGTCCGGGGCTTAGGGAATTTCTCAAATTCCACAAAACAGTTAAAGCTCCTGTTCAAAAATGATGCTCCGAAATCAACTTCTGTCACCTTAGTGATACATTTTGGGATAGTACCTAAGTTTTAAAGCAGAAATTGCGGCACTTTTGAAATTTTCATTTTTGACCAAAATCGACAGGTCCAGGGCTTAGGGAATTTCTCATATGCCTCAAAACTGTTGAAGCTCCGGTTTAAAAATGATGCTCCGAAATCAACTTCTGTCACCTAAGTGATACATTTTGGGATAGTATCTAAAGTTTAAAGCAGAAATTGGGGCACTTTTGAAATTTTCATTTTTGACCAAAATCGACAGGTCCGGGGCTTAGGGAATTTCTCATATTCCACAAAACAGTTAAAGCTCCTGTTCAAAAATGATGCTCCGAAATCAACTTCTGTCACCTTAGTGATACATTTTGGGATAGTACCTAAGTTTTAAAGCAGAAATTGCGGCACTTTTGAAATTTTAATTTTTGACCAAAATCGACTGGTCCGGGGCTTAGGGAATTTCTTATATGCCACAAAACGGTTGAAGCTCCTGCTCAAAAATGATGCTCCGAAATCAACTTCTGTCACCTTAGTGATACATTTTGGGATAGTACCTAAAGTTTAAAGTAGAAATTGGGGCACTTTAGAAATTTTAATTTTTGACCAAAATCGACAGGTCCGGGGCTTAGGGAATTTCTCATATTCCACAAAACAGTTAAAGCTCCTGTTCAAAAATGATGCTCCGAAATCAACTTCTGTCACCTTAGTGATACATTTTGGGATAGTACCTAAAGTTTAAAGTAGAAATTGGGGCACTTTTGACATTTTCATTTTTGACCAAAATCGACAGGTCCGGGGCTTAGGGAATTTCTCATATGCCACAAAACGATTGAAGCTCCTGCTCAAAAATGATGCTCCGAAATCAACTTCTGTCACCTTAGTGATACATTTTGGGATAGTACCTAAAGTTTAAAGAAGAAATTGGGGCACTTTTGACATTTTCATTTTTGACCAAAATCGACAGGTCCGGGGCTTAGGGAATTTCTCATATGCCACAAAACGGTTGAAGCTCCTGTTCAAAAATGATGCTCCGAAATCAACTTCTGTCACCTTAGAGATACATTTTGGGATAGTACCTAAAGTTTAAAGTAGAAATTGGGGCACTTTAGAAATTTTCATTTTTGACCAAAATCGACAGGTCCGGGGCTTAGGGAATTTCTCATATGCCACAAAACGGTTGAAGCTCCTGCTTAAAAATGATGCTCCGAAATCAACTTCTGTCACCTTAGTGATACATTTTGGGATAGTACCTAAAGTTTAAAGCAGAAATTGGGGCACTTTTGAAATTATAATTTTTGACCAAAATCGACAGGTCCGGGGCTTAGGGAATTTCTCATATGCCACAAAACGGTTGAAGCTCCTGCTCAAAAATGATGCTCCGAAATCAACTTCTGTCACCTTAGTGATACATTTTGGGATAGTACCTAAAGTTTAAAGCAGAAATTGGGGCACTTTTGAAATTTTCATTTTTGACCAAAATCGACAGGTCCGGGGCTTAGGGAATTTCTCATATTCCACAAAACGGTTGAAGCTCCTGCTCAAAAATGATGCTCCGAAATCAACTTCTGTCACCTTAGTGATACATTTTGGGATAGTACCTAAAGTTTAAAGCAGAAATTGGGGCACTTTTGAAATTTTCATTTTTGACCAAAATCGACAGGTCCGGGGCTTAGGGAATTTCTCATATGCCACAAAACGGTTGAAGCTCCTGTTCAAAAATGATGCTCCGAAATCAACTTCTGTCACCTTAGTGATACATTTTGGGATAGTACCTAAAGTTTAAAGCAGAAATTGGGGCACTTTTGAAATTTTAATTTTTGACCAAAATCGACAGGTCCGGGGCTTAGGGAATTTCTCAAATTCCACAAAACAGTTAAAGCTCCTGTTCAAAAATGATGCTCCGAAATCAACTTCTGTCACCTTAGTGATACATTTTGGGATAGTACCTAAGTTTTAAAGCAGAAATTGCGGCACTTTTGAAATTTTCATTTTTGACCAAAATCGACAGGTCCGGGGCTTAGGGAATTTCTCATATGCCACAAAACGGTTGAAGCTCCTGCTCAAAAATGATGCTCCGAAATCAACTTCAGTCACCTTAGTGATACATTTTGGGATAGTACCTAAAGTTTAAAGCAGAAATTGGGGCACTTTTGAAATTTTCATTTTTGACCAAAATCGACAGGTCCGGGGCTTAGGGAATTTCTCATATGCCTCAAAACTGTTGAAGCTCCTGTTCAAAAATGATGCTCCGAAATCAACTTCTGTCACCTAAGTGATACATTTTGGGATAATATCTAAAGTTTAAAGCAGAAATTGGGGCACTTTTGAAATTTTCATTTTTGACCAAAATCGACAAGTCCGGGGCTTAGGGAATTTCTCATATTCCACAAAACAGTTAAAGCTCCTGTTCAAAAATGATGCTCCGAAATCAACTTCTGTCACCTTAGTGATACATTTTGGGATAGTACCTAAGTTTTAAAGCAGAAATTGCGGCACTTTTGAAATTTTTATTTTTGACCAAAATCGACAGGTCCGGGGCTTAGGGAATTTCTCATATGCCACAAAACGGTTGAAGCTCCTGCTCAAAAATGATGCTCCGAAATCAACTTCTGTCACCTTAGTGATACATTTTGGGATAGTACCTAAGTTTTAAAGCAGAAATTGCGGCACTTTTGAAATTTTTATTTTTGACCAAAATCGACAGGTCCGGGGCTTAGGGAATTTCTCATATGCCACAAAACGGTTGAAGCTCCTGTTCAAAAACGATGCTCCGAAATCAACTTCTGTCACCTTAGTGATACATTTTGGGATAGTACCTAAAGTTTAAAGCAGAAATTGGGGCACTTTTGAAATTTTCATTTTTGACCAAAATCGACAGGTCCGGGGCTTAGGGAATTTCTCATATTCCACAAAACAGTTAAAGCTCATGTTCGAAAATGATGCTCCGAAATCAACTTCTGTCACCTTAGTGATACATTTTGGGATAGTACCTAAAGTTTAAAGTAGAAATTTGGGCACTTTTGACATTTTCATTTTTGACCAAAATCGACAGGTCCGGGGCTTAGGGAATTTCTCATATTCCACAAAACAGTTAAAGCTCCTGTTCAAAAATGATGCTCCGAAATCAACTTCTGTCACCTTAGTGATACATTTTGGGATAGTATCTAAAGTGTAAAGCAGAAATTGGGGCACTTTTGAAATTTTCATTTTTGACCAAAATCGACAGGTCCGGGGCTTAGGGAATTTCTCATATTCCACAAAACAGTTAAAGCTCCTGTTCAAAAATGATGCTCCGAAATCAACTTCTGTCACCTTAGTGATACATTTTGGGATAGTATCTAAAGTTTAAAGCAGAAATTGGGGCACTTTTGAAATTTTAATTTTTGACCAAAATCGACAGGTCCGGGGCTTAGGGAATTTCTCATATGCCACAAAACGGTTGAAGCTCCTGTTCAAAAACGATGCTCCGAAATCAACTTCTGTCACCTTAGTGATACATTTTGGGATAGTACCTAAAGTTTAAAGCAGAAATTGGGGCACTTTTGAAATTTTCATTTTTGACCAAAATCGACAGGTCCGGGGCTTAGGGAATTTCTCATATGCCTCAAAACTGTTGAAGCTCCGGTTCAAAAATGATGCTCCGAAATCAACTTCTGTCACCTAAGTGATACATTTTGGGATAGTATCTAAAGTTTAAAGCAGAAATTGGGGCACTTTTGAAATTTTCATTTTTGACCAAAATCGACAGGTCCGGGGCTTAGGGAATTTCTCATATTCCACAAAACAGTTAAAGCTCCTGTTCAAAAATGATGCTCCGAAATCAACTTCTGTCACCTTAGAGATACATTTTGGGATAGTACCTAAAGTTTAAAGTAGAAATTGGGGCACTTTAGAAATTTTCATTTTTGACCAAAATCGACAGGTCCGGGGCTTAGGGAATTTCTCATATGCCACAAAACGGTTGAAGCTCCTGCTCAAAAATGATGCTCCGAAATCAACTTCTGTCACCTTAGTGATACATTTTGGGATAGTACCTAAAGTTTAAAGCAGAAATTGGGGCACTTTTGAAATTATAATTTTTGACCAAAATCGACTGGTCCGGGGCTTAGGGAATTTCTCATATGCCACAAAACGGTTGAAGCTCCTGCTCAAAAATGATGCTCCGAAATCAACTTCTGTCACCTTAGTGATACATTTTGGGATAGTACCTAAAGTTTAAAGCAGAAATAGGGGCACTTTTGAAATTTTCATTTTTGACCAAAATCGACAGGTCCGGGGCTTAGGGAATTTCTCATATGCCACAAAACAGTTGAAGCTCCTGCTCAAAAATGATGCTCCGAAATCAACTTCTGTCACCTTAGTGATACATTTTGGGATAGTATCTAAAGTTTAAAGCAGAAATTGGGGCACTTTTGAAATTTTCATTTTTGACCAAAATCGACAGGACCGGGGCTTAGGGAATTTCTCATATTCCACAAAACAGTTAAAGCTCCTGTTCAAAAATGATGCTCCGAAATCAACTTCTGTCACCTTAGTGATACATTTTGGGATAGTACCTAAGTTTTAAAGCAGAAATTGCGGCACTTTTGAAATTTTAATTTTTGACCAAAATCGACAGGTCCGGGGCTTAGGGAATTTCTCATATGCCACAAAACGGTTGAAGCTCCTGCTCAAAAATGATGCTCCGAAATCAACTTCAGTCACCTTAGTGATACATTTTGGGATAGTACCTAAAGTTTAAAGCAGAAATTGGGGCACTTTTGAAATTTTCATTTTTGACCAAAATCGACAGGTCCGGGGCTTAGGGAATTTCTCATATGCCTCAAAACTGTTGAAGCTCCTGTTCAAAAATGATGCTCCGAAATCAACTTCTGTCACCTAAGTGATACATTTTGGGATAGTATCTAAAGTTTAAAGCAGAAATTGGGGCACTTTTGACATTTTCATTTTTGACCAAAATCGACAGGTTCGGGGCTTAGGGAATTTCTCATATTCCACAAAACAGTTAAAGCTCCTGTTCAAAAATGATGCCCCGAAATCAACTTCTGTCACCTTAGTGATACATTTTGGGATAGTACCTAAAGTTTAAAGCAGAAATTGGGGCACTTTTGAAATTTTCATTTTTGACCAAAATCGACAGGTCCGGGGCTTAGGGAATTTCTCATATGCCACAAAACGGTTGAAGCTCCTGCTCAAAAATGATGCTCCGAAATCAACTTCTGTCACCTTAGTGATACATTTTGGGATAGTACCTAAGTTTTAAAGCAGAAATTGCGGCACTTTTGAAATTTTTATTTTTGACCAAAATCGACAGGTCCGGAGCTTAGGGAATTTCTCATATGCCACAAAACGGTTGAAGCTCCTGCTCAAAAATGATGCTCCGAAATCAACTTCTGTCACCTTAGTGATACATTTTGGGATAGTACCTAAAGTTTAAAGCAGAAATTGGGGCACTTTTGAAATTTTCATTTTTGACCAAAATCGACAGGTCCGGGGCTTAGGGAATTTCTCATATGCCACAAAACGGTTGAAGCTCCTGTTCAAAAATGATGCTCCGAAATCAACTTCTGTCACCTTAGTGATACATTTTGGGATAGTACCTAAAGTTTAAAGCAGAAATTGGGGCACTTTTGAAATTTTCATTTTTGACCAAAATCGACAGGTCCGGGGCTTAGGGAATTTCTCATATGCCACAAAACGGTTGAAGCTCCTGCTCAAAAATGATGCTCCGAAATCAACTTCTGTCACCTTAGTGATACATTTTGGGATAGTACCTAAAGTTTAAAGCAGAAATTGGGGCACTTTTGACATTTTCATTTTTGACCAAAATCGACAGGTCCGGGGCTTAGGGAATTTCTCATATGCCACAAAACGGTTGAAGCTCCTGTTCAAAAATGATGCTCCGAAATCAACTTCTGTCACCTTAGAGATACATTTTGGGATAGTACCTAAAGTTTAAAGTAGAAATTGGGGCACTTTAGAAATTTTCATTTTTGACCAAAATCGACAGGTCCGGGGCTTAGGGAATTTCTCATATGCCACAAAACGGTTGAAGCTCCTGCTCAAAAATGATGCTCCGAAATTAACTTCTGTCACCTTAGTGATACATTTTGGGATAGTACCTAAAGTTTAAAGCAGAAATTGGGGCACTTTTGAAATTATAATTTTTGACCAAAATCGACAGGTCCGGGGCTTAGGGAATTTCTCATATGCCACAAAACGGTGGAAGCTCCTGCTCAAAAATGATGCTCCGAAATCAACTTCTGTCACCTTAGTGATACATTTTGGGATAGTACCTAAAGTTTAAAGCAGAAATAGGGGCACTTTTGAAATTTTCATTTTTGACCAAAATCGACAGGTCCGGGGCTTAGGGAATTTCTCATATTCCACAAAACAGTTAAAGCTCCTGTTCAAAAATGATGCTCCGAAATCAACTTCTGTCACCTTAGTGATACATTTTGGGATAGTATCTAAAGTTTAAAGCAGAAATTGGGGCACTTTTGAAATTTTAATTTTTGACCAAAATCGACAGGTCCGGGGCTTAGGGAATTTCTCATATGCCACAAAACGGTTGAAGCTCCTGTTCAAAAACGATGCTCCGAAATCAACTTCTGTCACCTTAGTGATACATTTTGGGATAGTACCTAAAGTTTAAAGCAGAAATTGGGGCACTTTTGAAATTTTCATTTTTGACCAAAATCGACAGGTCCGAGGCTTAGGGAATTTCTCATATGCCTCAAAACTGTTGAAGCTCCGGTTCAAAAATGATGCTCCGAAATCAACTTCTGTCACCTAAGTGATACATTTTGGGATAGTATCTAAAGTTTAAAGCAGAAATTGGGGCACTTTTGAAATTTTCATTTTTGACCAAAATCGACAGGTCCGGGGCTTAGGGAATTTCTCATATTCCACAAAACAGTTAGAGCTCCTGTTCAAAAATGATGCTCCGAAATCAACTTCTGTCACCTTAGTGATACATTTTGGGATAGTACCTAAGTTTTAAAGCAGAAATTGCGGCACTTTTGAAATTTTAATTTTTGACCAAAATCGACAGGTCCGGGGCTTAGGGAATTTCTTATATGCCACAAAACGGTTGAAGCTCCTGCTCAAAAATGATGCTCCGAAATCAACTTCTGTCACCTTAGTGATACATTTTGGGATAGTACCTAAAGTTTAAAGTAGAAATTGGGGCACTTTTGAAATTTTCATTTTTGACCAAAATCGACAGGTCCGGGGCTTAGGGAATTTCTCATATGCCACAAAACGGTTGAAGCTCCTGTTCAAAAATGATGCTCCGAAATCAACTTCTGTCACCTTAGTGATACATTTTGGGATAGTACCTAAAGTTTAAAGCAGAAATTGGGGCACTTTTGAAATTTTCATTTTTGACCAAAATCGACAGGTCCGGGGCTTAGGGAATTTCTCATATTCCGCAAAACAGTTAAAGCTCCTGTTCGAAAATGATGCTCCGAAATCAACTTCTGTCACCTTAGTGATACATTTTGGGATAGTACCTAAAGTTTAAAGTAGAAATTTGGGCACTTTTGACATTTTCATTTTTGACCAAAATCGACAGGTCCGGGGCTTAGGGAATTTCTCATATGCCACAAAACGGTTGAAGCTCCTGTTCAAAAATGATGCTCCGAAATCAACTTCTGTCACCTTAGAGATACATTTTGGGATAGTACCTAAAGTTTAAAGTAGAAATTGTGGCACTTTAGAAATTTTCATTTTTGACCAAAATCGACAGGTCCGGGGCTTAGGGAATTTCTCATATGCCACAAAACGGTTGAAGCTCCTGCTCAAAAATGATGCTCCGAAATCAACTTCTGTCACCTTAGTGATACATTTTGGGATAGTACCTAAAGTTTAAAGCAGAAATTGGGGCACTTTTGAAATTATAATTTTTGACCAAAATCGACAGGTCCGGGGCTTAGGGAATTTCTCATATGCCACAAAACGGTTGAAGCTCCTGCTCAAAAATGATGCTCCGAAATCAACTTCTGTCACCTTAGTGATACATTTTGGGATAGTATCTAAAGTTTAAAGCAGAAATTGGGGCACTTTTGAAATTTTCATTTTTGACCAAAATCGACAGGTCCGGGGCTTAGGGAATTTCTCATATTCCACAAAACAGTTAAAGCTCCTGTTCAAAAATGATGCTCAGAAATCAACTTCTGTCACCTTAGTGATACATTTTGGGATAGTATCTAAAGTTTAAAGCAGAAATTGGGGCACTTTTGAAATTTTAATTTTTGACCAAAATCGACAGGTCCGGGGCTTAGGGAATTTCTCATATGCCACAAAACGGTTGAAGCTCCTGTTCAAAAACGATGCTCCGAAATCAACTTCTGTCACCTTAGTGATACATTTTGGGATAGTACCTAAAGTTTAAAGCAGAAATTGGGGCACTTTTGAAATTTTCATTTTTGACCAAAATCGACAGGTCCGGGGCTTAGGGAATTTCTCATATGCCTCAAAACTGTTGAAGCTCCGGTTCAAAAATGATGCTCCGAAATCAACTTCTGTCACCTAAGTGATACATTTTGGGATAGTATCTAAAGTTTAAAGCAGAAATTGGGGCACTTTTGAAATTTTCATTTTTGACCAAAATCGACAGGTCCGGGGCTTAGGGAATTTCTCATATTCCACAAAACAGTTAAAGCTCCTGTTCAAAAATGATGCTCCGAAATCAACTTCTGTCACCTTAGTGATACATTTTGGGATAGTACCTAAGTTTTAAAGCAGAAATTGCGGCACTTTTGAAATTTTCATTTTTGACCAAAATCGACAGGTCCGGGGCTTAGGGAATTTCTCATATGCCACAAAACGGTTGAAGCTCCTGCTCAAAAATGATGCTCCGAAATCAACTTCTGTCACCTTAGTGATACATTTTGGGATAGTATCTAAAGTTTAAAGCAGAAATTGGGGCACTTTTGAAATTTTAATTTTTGACCAAAATCGACAGGTCCGGGGCTTAGGGAATTTCTCATATGCCACAAAACGGTTGAAGCTCCTGTTCAAAAACGATGCTCCGAAATCAACTTCTGTCACCTTAGTGATACATTTTGGGATAGTACCTAAATTTTAAAGCAGAAATTGGGGCACTTTTGAAATTTTCATTTTTGACCAAAATCGACAGGTCCGGGGCTTAGGGAATTTCTCATATGCCTCAAAACTGTTGAAGCTCCGGTTCAAAAATGATGCTCCGAAATCAACTTCTGTCACCTAAGTGATACATTTTGGGATAGTATCTAAAGTTTAAAGCAGAAATTGGGGCACTTTTGAAATTTTCATTTTTGACCAAAATCGACAGGTCCGGGGCTTAGGGAATTTCTCATATTCCACAAAACAGTTAAAGCTCCTGTTCAAAAATGATGCTCCGAAATCAACTTCTGTCACCTTAGTGATACATTTTGGGATAGTACCTAAGTTTTAAAGCAGAAATTGCGGCACTTTTGAAATTTTCATTTTTGACCAAAATCGACAGGTCCGGGGCTTAGGGAATTTCTCATATGCCACAAAACGGTTGAAGCTCCTGCTCAAAAATGATGCTCCGAAATCAACTTCTGTCACCTTAGTGATACATTTTGGGATAGTATCTAAAGTTTAAAGCAGAAATTGGGGCACTTTTGAAATTTTAATTTTTGACCAAAATCGACAGGTCAGGGGCTTAGGGAATTTCTCATATGCCACAAAACGGTTGAAGCTCCTGTTCAAAAACGATGCTCCGAAATCAACTTCTGTCACCTTAGTGATACATTTTGGGATAGTACCTAAATTTTAAAGCAGAAATTGGGGCACTTTTGAAATTTTCATTTTTGACCAAAATCGACAGGTCCGGGGCTTAGGGAATTTCTCATATGCCTCAAAACTGTTGAAGCTCCGGTTCAAAAATGATGCTCCGAAATCAACTTCTGTCACCTTAGTGATACATTTTGGGATAGTATCTAAAGTTTAAAGCAGAAATTGGGGCACTTTTGAAATTTTCATATTTGACCAAAATCGACAGGTCCGGGGCTTAGGGAATTTCTCATATGCCACAAAACGGTTGAAGCTCCTGTTCAAAAATGATGCTCCGAAATCAACTTCTGTCACCTTAGTGATACATTTTGGGATAGTACCTAAAGTTTAAAGCAGAAATTGGGGCACTTTTGAAATTTTAATTTTTGACCAAAATCGACAGGTCCGGGGCTTAGGGAATTTCTCAAATTCCACAAAACAGTTAAAGCTCCTGTTCAAAAATGATGCTCCGAAATCAACTTCTGTCACCTTAGTGATACATTTTGGGATAGTACCTAAGTTTTAAAGCAGAAATTGCGGCACTTTTGAAATTTTCATTTTTGACCAAAATCGACAGGTCCGGGGCTTAGGGAATTTCTCATATGCCACAAAACGGTTGAAGCTCCTGCTCAAAAATGATGCTCCGAAATCAACTTCAGTCACCTTAGTGATACATTTTGGGATAGTACCTAAAGTTTAAAGCAGAAATTGGGGCACTTTTGAAATTTTCATTTTTGACCAAAATCGACAGGTCCGGGGCTTAGGGAATTTCTCATATGCCTCAAAACTGTTGAAGCTCCTGTTCAAAAATGATGCTCCGAAATCAACTTCTGTCACCTAAGTGATACATTTTGGGATAATATCTAAAGTTTAAAGCAGAAATTGGGGCACTTTTGAAATTTTCATTTTTGACCAAAATCGACAAGTCCGGGGCTTAGGGAATTTCTCATATTCCACAAAACAGTTAAAGCTCCTGTTCAAAAATGATGCTCCGAAATCAACTTCTGTCACCTTAGTGATACATTTTGGGATAGTACCTAAGTTTTAAAGCAGAAATTGCGGCACTTTTGAAATTTTTATTTTTGACCAAAATCGACAGGTCCGGGGCTTAGGGAATTTCTCATATGCCACAAAACGGTTGAAGCTCCTGCTCAAAAATGATGCTCCGAAATCAACTTCTGTCACCTTAGTGATACATTTTGGGATAGTACCTAAGTTTTAAAGCAGAAATTGCGGCACTTTTGAAATTTTTATTTTTGACCAAAATCGACAGGTCCGGGGCTTAGGGAATTTCTCATATGCCACAAAACGGTTGAAGCTCCTGTTCAAAAACGATGCTCCGAAATCAACTTCTGTCACCTTAGTGATACATTTTGGGATAGTACCTAAAGTTTAAAGCAGAAATTGGGGCACTTTTGAAATTTTCATTTTTGACCAAAATCGACAGGTCCGGGGCTTAGGGAATTTCTCATATTCCACAAAACAGTTAAAGCTCCTGTTCGAAAATGATGCTCCGAAATCAACTTCTGTCACCTTAGTGATACATTTTGGGATAGTACCTAAAGTTTAAAGTAGAAATTTGGGCACTTTTGACATTTTCATTTTTGACCAAAATCGACAGGTCCGGGGCTTAGGGAATTTCTCATATGCCACAAAACGGTTGAAGCTCCTGCTCAAAAATGATGCTCCGAAATCAACTTCTGTCACCTTAGTGATACATTTTGGGATAGTACCTAAAGTTTAAAGCAGAAATTGGGGCACTTTTGAAATTATAATTTTTGACCAAAATCGACAGGTCCGGGGCTTAGGGAATTTCTCATATGCCACAAAACGGTTGAAGCTCCTGCTCAAAAATGATGCTCCGAAATCAACTTCTGTCACCTTAGTGATACATTTTGGGATAGTACCTAAAGTTTAAAGCAGAAATTGGGGCACTTTTGAAATTTTCATTTTTGACCAAAATCGACAGGTCCGGGGCTTAGGGAATTTCTCATATTCCACAAAACAGTTAAAGCTCCTGTTCAAAAATGATGCTCCGAAATCAACTTCTGTCACCTTAGTGATACATTTTGGGATAGTATCTAAAGTTTAAAGCAGAAATTGGGGCACTTTTGAAATTTTCATTTTTGACCAAAATCGACAGGTCCGGGGCTTAGGGAATTTCTCATATTCCACAAAACAGTTAAAGCTCCTGTTCAAAAATGATGCTCCGAAATCAACTTCTGTCACCTTAGTGATACATTTTGGGATAGTACCTAAGTTTCAAAGCAGAAATTGCGGCACTTTTGAAATTTTAATTTTTGACCAAAATCGACAGGTCCGGGGCTTAGGGAATTTCTTATATGCCACAAAACGGTTGAAGCTCCTGCTCAAAAATGATGCTCCGAAATCAACTTCTGTCACCTTAGTGATACATTTTGGGATAGTACCTAAAGTTTAAAGTAGAAATTGGGGCACTTTAGAAATTTTCATTTTTGACCAAAATCGACAGGTCCGGGGCTTAGGGAATTTCTCATATGCCACAAAACGGTTGAAGCTCCTGCTCAAAAATGATGCTCCGAAATCAACTTCTGTCACCTTAGTGATACATTTTGGGATAGTACCTAAAGTTTAAAGCAGAAATAGGGGCACTTTTGAAATTTTTATTTTTGACCAAAATCGACAGGTCCGGGGCTTAGGGAATTTCTCATATGCCACAAAACGGTTGAAGCTCCTGTTCAAAAATGATGCTCCGAAATCAACTTCTGTCACCTTAGAGATACATTTTGGGATAGTACCTAAAGTTTAAAGTAGAAATTGGGGCACTTTAGAAATTTTCATTTTTGACCAAAATCGACAGGTCCGGGGCTTAGGGAATTTCTCATATGCCACAAAACGGTTGAAGCTCCTGCTCAAAAATGATGCTCCGAAATCAACTTCTGTCACCTTAGTGATACATTTTGGGATAGTACCTAAAGTTTAAAGCAGAAATAGGGGCACTTTTGAAATTTTCATTTTTGACCAAAATCGACAGGTCCGGGGCTTAGGGAATTTCTCATATGCCACAAAACAGTTGAAGCTCCTGCTCAAAAATGATGCTCCGAAATCAACTTCTGTCACCTTAGTGATACATTTTGGGATAGTATCTAAAGTTTAAAGCAGAAATTGGGGCACTTTTGAAATTTTCATTTTTGACCAAAATCGACAGGACCGGGGCTTAGGGAATTTCTCATATTCCACAAAACAGTTAAAGCTCCTGTTCAAAAATGATGCTCCGAAATCAACTTCTGTCACCTTAGTGATACATTTTGGGATAGTACCTAAGTTTTAAAGCAGAAATTGCGGCACTTTTGAAATTTTAATTTTTGACCAAAATCGACAGGTCCGGGGCTTAGGGAATTTCTCATATGCCACAAAACGGTTGAAGCTCCTGCTCAAAAATGATGCTCCGAAATCAACTTCAGTCACCTTAGTGATACATTTTGGGATAGTACCTAAAGTTTAAAGCAGAAATTGGGGCACTTTTGAAATTTTCATTTTTGACCAAAATCGACAGGTCCGGGGCTTAGGGAATTTCTCATATTCCACAAAACAGTTAAAGCTCCTGTTCAAAAATGATGCTCCGAAATCAACTTCTGTCACCTTAGTGATACATTTTGGGATAGTACCTAAAGTTTAAAGCAGAAATTGGGGCACTTTTGAAATTTTCATTTTTGACCAAAATCGACAGGTCCGGGGCTTAGGGAATTTCTCATATGCCACAAAACGGTTGAAGCTCCTGCTCAAAAATGATGCTCCGAAATCAACTTCTGTCACCTTAGTGATACATTTTGGGATAGTACCTAAGTTTTAAAGCAGAAATTGCGGCACTTTTGAAATTTTTATTTTTGACCAAAATCGACAGGTCCGGAGCTTAGGGAATTTCTCATATGCCACAAAACGGTTGAAGCTCCTGCTCAAAAATGATGCTCCGAAATCAACTTCTGTCACCTTAGTGATACATTTTGGGATAGTACCTAAAGTTTAAAGCAGAAATTGGGGCACTTTTGAAATTTTCATTTTTGACCAAAATCGACAGGTCCGGGGCTTAGGGAATTTCTCATATGCCACAAAACGGTTGAAGCTCCTGTTCAAAAATGATGCTCCGAAATCAACTTCTGTCACCTTAGTGATACATTTTGGGATAGTACCTAAAGTTTAAAGCAGAAATTGGGGCACTTTTGAAATTTTCATTTTTGACCAAAATCGACAGGTCCGGGGCTTAGGGAATTTCTCATATGCCACAAAATGGTTGAAGCTCCTGCTCAAAAATGATGCTCCGAAATCAACTTCTGTCACCTTAGTGATACATTTTGGGATAGTACCTAAAGTTTAAAGCAGAAATTGGGGCACTTTTGACATTTTCATTTTTGACCAAAATCGACAGGTCCGGGGCTTAGGGAATTTCTCATATGCCACAAAACGGTTGAAGCTCCTGTTCAAAAATGATGCTCCGAAATCAACTTCTGTCACCTTAGAGATACATTTTGGGATAGTACCTAAAGTTTAAAGTAGAAATTGGGGCACTTTAGAAATTTTCATTTTTGACCAAAATCGACAGGTCCGGGGCTTAGGGAATTTCTCATATGCCACAAAACGGTTGAAGCTCCTGCTCAAAAATGATGCTCCGAAATCAACTTCTGTCACCTTAGTGATACATTTTGGGATAGTACCTAAAGTTTAAAGCAGAAATTGGGGCACTTTTGAAATTATAATTTTTGACCAAAATCGACAGGTCCGGGGCTTAGGGAATTTCTCATATGCCACAAAACGGTGGAAGCTCCTGCTCAAAAATGATGCTCCGAAATCAACTTCTGTCACCTTAGTGATACATTTTGGGATAGTACCTAAAGTTTAAAGCAGAAATAGGGGCACTTTTGAAATTTTCATTTTTGACCAAAATCGACAGGTCCGGGGCTTAGGGAATTTCTCATATGCCACAAAACAGTTGAAGCTCCTGCTCAAAAATGATGCTCCGAAATCAACTTCTGTCACCTTAGTGATACATTTTGGGATAGTATCTAAAGTTTAAAGCAGAAATTGGGGCACTTTTGAAATTTTCATTTTTGACCAAAATCGACAGGTCCGGGGCTTAGGGAATTTCTCATATTCCACAAAACAGTTAAAGCTCCTGTTCAAAATTGATGCTCCGAAATCAACTTCTGTCACCTTAGTGATACATTTTGGGATAGTATCTAAAGTTTAAAGCAGAAATTGGGGCACTTTTGAAATTTTAATTTTTGACCAAAATCAACAGGTCCGGGGCTTAGGGAATTTCTCATATGCCACAAAACGGTTGAAGCTCCTGTTCAAAAACGATGCTCCGAAATCAACTTCTGTCACCTTAGTGATACATTTTGGGATAGTACCTAAAGTTTAAAGCAGAAATTGGGGCACTTTTGAAATTTTCATTTTTGACCAAAATCGACGGGTCCGGGGCTTAGGGAATTTCTCATATGCCACAAAACGGTTGAAGCTCCTGCTCAAAAATGATGCTCCGAAATCAACTTCTGTCACCTTAGTGATACATTTTGGGATAGTACCTAAAGTTTAAAGCAGAAATAGGGGCACTTTTGAAATTTTCATTTTTGACCAAAATCGACAGGTCCGGGGCTTAGGGAATTTCTCATATGCCACAAAACAGTTGAAGCTCCTGCTCAAAAATGATGCTCCGAAATCAACTTCTGTCACCTTAGTGATACATTTTGGGATAGTATCTAAAGTTTAAAGCAGAAATTGGGGCACTTTTGAAATTTTCATTTTTGACCAAAATCGACAGGTCCGGGGCTTAGGGAATTTCTCATATTCCACAAAACAGTTAAAGCTCCTGTTCAAAAATGATGCTCCGAAATCAACTTCTGTCACCTTAGTGATACATTTTGGGATAGTATCTAAAGTTTAAAGCAGAAATTGGGGCACTTTTGAAATTTTAATTTTTGACCAAAATCGACAGGTCCGGGGCTTAGGGAATTTCTCATATGCCACAAAACGGTTGAAGCTCCTGTTCAAAAACGATGCTCCGAAATCAACTTCTGTCACCTTAGTGATACATTTTGGGATAGTACTTAAAGTTTAAAGCAGAAATTGGGGCACTTTTGAAATTTTCATTTTTGACCAAAATCGACAGGTCCGAGGCTTAGGGAATTTCTCATATGCCTCAAAACTGTTGAAGCTCCGGTTCAAAAATGATGCTCCGAAATCAACTTCTGTCACCTAAGTGATACATTTTGGGATAGTATCTAAAGTTTAAAGCAGAAATTGGGGCACTTTTGAAATTTTCATTTTTGACCAAAATCGACAGGTCCGGGGCTTAGGGAATTTCTCATATTCCACAAAACAGTTAGAGCTCCTGTTCAAAAATGATGCTCCGAAATCAACTTCTGTCACCTTAGTGATACATTATGGGATAGTACCTAAGTTTTAAAGCAGAAATTGCGGCACTTTTGAAATTTTAATTTTTGACCAAAATCGACAGGTCCGGGGCTTAGGGAATTTCTTATATGCCACAAAACGGTTGAAGCTCCTGCTCAAAAATGATGCTCCGAAATCAACTTCTGTCACCTTAGTGATACATTTTGGGATAGTACCTAAAGTTTAAAGTAGAAATTGGGGCACTTTTGAAATTTTCATTTTTGACCAAAATCGACAGGTCCGGGGCTTAGGGAATTTCTCATATGCCACAAAACGGTTGAAGCTCCTGTTCAAAAATGATGCTCCGAAATCAACTTCTGTCACCTTAGTGATACATTTTGGGATAGTACCTAAAGTTTAAAGCAGAAATTGGGGCACTTTTGAAATTTTCATTTTTGACCAAAATCGACAGGTCCGGGGCTTAGGGAATTTCTCATATGCCACAAAACGGTTGAAGCTCCTGCTCAAAAATGATGCTCCGAAATCAACTTCTGTCACCTTAGTGATACATTTTGGGATAGTACCTAAGTTTTAAAGCAGAAATTGCGGCACTTTTGAAATTTTTATTTTTGACCAAAATCGACAGGTCCGGAGCTTAGGGAATTTCTCATATGCCACAAAACGGTTGAAGCTCCTGCTCAAAAATGATGCTCCGAAATCAACTTCTGTCACCTTAGTGATACATTTTGGGATAGTACCTAAAGTTTAAAGCAGAAATTGGGGCACTTTTGAAATTTTCATTTTTGACCAAAATCGACAGGTCCGGGGCTTAGGGAATTTCTCATATGCCACAAAACGGTTGAAGCTCCTGTTCAAAAATGATGCTCCGAAATCAACTTCTGTCACCTTAGTGATACATTTTGGGATAGTACCTAAAGTTTAAAGCAGAAATTGGGGCACTTTTGAAATTTTCATTTTTGACCAAAATCGACAGGTCCGGGGCTTAGGGAATTTCTCATATGCCACAAAACGGTTGAAGCTCCTGCTCAAAAATGATGCTCCGAAATCAACTTCTGTCACCTTAGTGATACATTTTGGGATAGTACCTAAAGTTTAAAGCAGAAATTGGGGCACTTTTGACATTTTCATTTTTGACCAAAATCGACAGGTCCGGGGCTTAGGGAATTTCTCATATGCCACAAAACGGTTGAAGCTCCTGTTCAAAAATGATGCTCCGAAATCAACTTCTGTCACCTTAGAGATACATTTTGGGATAGTACCTAAAGTTTAAAGTAGAAATTGGGGCACTTTAGAAATTTTCATTTTTGACCAAAATCGACAGGTCCGGGGCTTAGGGAATTTCTCATATGCCACAAAACGGTTGAAGCTCCTGCTCAAAAATGATGCTCCGAAATCAACTTCTGTCACCTTAGTGATACATTTTGGGATAGTACCTAAAGTTTAAAGCAGAAATTGGGGCACTTTTGAAATTATAATTTTTGACCAAAATCGACAGGTCCGGGGCTTAGGGAATTTCTCATATGCCACAAAACGGTGGAAGCTCCTGCTCAAAAATGATGCTCCGAAATCAACTTCTGTCACCTTAGTGATACATTTTGGGATAGTACCTAAAGTTTAAAGCAGAAATAGGGGCACTTTTGAAATTTTCATTTTTGACCAAAATCGACAGGTCCGGGGCTTAGGGAATTTCTCATATGCCACAAAACAGTTGAAGCTCCTGCTCAAAAATGATGCTCCGAAATCAACTTCTGTCACCTTAGTGATACATTTTGGGATAGTATCTAAAGTTTAAAGCAGAAATTGGGGCACTTTTGAAATTTTCATTTTTGACCAAAATCGACAGGTCCGGGGCTTAGGGAATTTCTCATATTCCACAAAACAGTTAAAGCTCCTGTTCAAAATTGATGCTCCGAAATCAACTTCTGTCACCTTAGTGATACATTTTGGGATAGTATCTAAAGTTTAAAGCAGAAATTGGGGCACTTTTGAAATTTTAATTTTTGACCAAAATCAACAGGTCCGGGGCTTAGGGAATTTCTCATATGCCACAAAACGGTTGAAGCTCCTGTTCAAAAACGATGCTCCGAAATCAACTTCTGTCACCTTAGTGATACATTTTGGGATAGTACCTAAAGTTTAAAGCAGAAATTGGGGCACTTTTGAAATTTTCATTTTTGACCAAAATCGACAGGTCCGGGGCTTAGGGAATTTCTCATATGCCACAAAACGGTTGAAGCTCCTGCTCAAAAATGATGCTCCGAAATCAACTTCTGTCACCTTAGTGATACATTTTGGGATAGTACCTAAAGTTTAAAGCAGAAATAGGGGCACTTTTGAAATTTTCATTTTTGACCAAAATCGACAGGTCCGGGGCTTAGGGAATTTCTCATATGCCACAAAACAGTTGAAGCTCCTGCTCAAAAATGATGCTCCGAAATCAACTTCTGTCACCTTAGTGATACATTTTGGGATAGTATCTAAAGTTTAAAGCAGAAATTGGGGCACTTTTGAAATTTTCATTTTTGACCAAAATCGACAGGTCCGGGGCTTAGGGAATTTCTCATATTCCACAAAACAGTTAAAGCTCCTGTTCAAAAATGATGCTCCGAAATCAACTTCTGTCACCTTAGTGATACATTTTGGGATAGTATCTAAAGTTTAAAGCAGAAATTGGGGCACTTTTGAAATTTTCATTTTTGACCAAAATCGACAGGTCCGAGGCTTAGGGAATTTCTCATATGCCTCAAAACTGTTGAAGCTCCTGCTCAAAAATGATGCTCCGAAATCAACTTCTGTCACCTTAGTGATACATTTTGGGATAGTACCTAAGTTTTAAAGCAGAAATTGCGGCACTTTTGAAATTTTTATTTTTGACCAAAATCGACAGGTCCGGAGCTTAGGGAATTTCTCATATGCCACAAAACGGTTGAAGCTCCTGCTCAAAAATGATGCTCCGAAATCAACTTCTGTCACCTTAGTGATACATTTTGGGATAGTACCTAAAGTTTAAAGCAGAAATTGGGGCACTTTTGAAATTTTCATTTTTGACCAAAATCGACAGGTCCGGGGCTTAGGGAATTTCTCATATGCCACAAAACGGTTGAAGCTCCTGTTCAAAAATGATGCTCCGAAATCAACTTCTGTCACCTTAGTGATACATTTTGGGATAGTACCTAAAGTTTAAAGCAGAAATTGGGGCACTTTTGAAATTTTCATTTTTGACCAAAATCGACAGGTCCGGGGCTTAGGGAATTTCTCATATGCCACAAAACGGTTGAAGCTCCTGCTCAAAAATGATGCTCCGAAATCAACTTCTGTCACCTTAGTGATACATTTTGGGATAGTACCTAAAGTTTAAAGCAGAAATTGGGGCACTTTTGACATTTTCATTTTTGACCAAAATCGACAGGTCCGGGGCTTAGGGAATTTCTCATATGCCACAAAACGGTGGAAGCTCCTGCTCAAAAATGATGCTCCGAAATCAACTTCTGTCACCTTAGTGATACATTTTGGGATAGTACCTAAAGTTTAAAGCAGAAATAGGGGCACTTTTGAAATTTTCATTTTTGACCAAAATCGACAGGTCCGGGGCTTAGGGAATTTCTCATATGCCACAAAACAGTTGAAGCTCCTGCTCAAAAATGATGCTCCGAAATCAACTTCTGTCACCTTAGTGATACATTTTGGGATAGTATCTAAAGTTTAAAGCAGAAATTGGGGCACTTTTGAAATTTTCATTTTTGACCAAAATCGACAGGTCCGGGGCTTAGGGAATTTCTCATATTCCACAAAACAGTTAAAGCTCCTGTTCAAAATTGATGCTCCGAAATCAACTTCTGTCACCTTAGTGATACATTTTGGGATAGTATCTAAAGTTTAAAGCAGAAATTGGGGCACTTTTGAAATTTTAATTTTTGACCAAAATCAACAGGTCCGGGGCTTAGGGAATTTCTCATATGCCACAAAACGGTTGAAGCTCCTGTTCAAAAACGATGCTCCGAAATCAACTTCTGTCACCTTAGTGATACATTTTGGGATAGTACCTAAAGTTTAAAGCAGAAATTGGGGCACTTTTGAAATTTTCATTTTTGACCAAAATCGACAGGTCCGGGGCTTAGGGAATTTCTCATATGCCACAAAACGGTTGAAGCTCCTGCTCAAAAATGATGCTCCGAAATCAACTTCTGTCACCTTAGTGATACATTTTGGGATAGTACCTAAAGTTTAAAGCAGAAATAGGGGCACTTTTGAAATTTTCATTTTTGACCAAAATCGACAGGTCCGGGGCTTAGGGAATTTCTCATATGCCACAAAACAGTTGAAGCTCCTGCTCAAAAATGATGCTCCGAAATCAACTTCTGTCACCTTAGTGATACATTTTGGGATAGTATCTAAAGTTTAAAGCAGAAATTGGGGCACTTTTGAAATTTTCATTTTTGACCAAAATCGACAGGTCCGGGGCTTAGGGAATTTCTCATATTCCACAAAACAGTTAAAGCTCCTGTTCAAAAATGATGCTCCGAAATCAACTTCTGTCACCTTAGTGATACATTTTGGGATAGTATCTAAAGTTTAAAGCAGAAATTGGGGCACTTTTGAAATTTTCATTTTTGACCAAAATCGACAGGTCCGAGGCTTAGGGAATTTCTCATATGCCTCAAAACTGTTGAAGCTCCGGTTCAAAAATGATGCTCCGAAATCAACTTCTGTCACCTAAGTGATACATTTTGGGATAGTATCTAAAGTTTAAAGCAGAAATTGGGGCACTTTTGAAATTTTCATTTTTGACCAAAATCGACAGGTCCGGGGCTTAGGGAATTTCTCATATTCCACAAAACAGTTAGAGCTCCTGTTCAAAAATGATGCTCCGAAATCAACTTCTGTCACCTTAGTGATACATTTTGGGATAGTACCTAAGTTTTAAAGCAGAAATTGCGGCACTTTTGAAATTTTAATTTTTGACCAAAATCGACAGGTCCGGGGCTTAGGGAATTTCTTATATGCCACAAAACGGTTGAAGCTCCTTCTCAAAAATGATGCTCCGAAATCAACTTCTGTCACCTTAGTGATACATTTTGGGATAGTACCTAAAGTTTAAAGTAGAAATTGGGGCACTTTTGAAATTTTCATTTTTGACCAAAATCGACAGGTCCGGGGCTTAGGGAATTTCTCATATGCCACAAAACGGTTGAAGCTCCTGTTCAAAAATGATGCTCCGAAATCAACTTCTGTCACCTTAGTGATACATTTTGGGATAGTACCTAAGTTTTAAAGCAGAAATTGCGGCACTTTTGAAATTTTTATTTTTGACCAAAATCGACAGGTCCGGAGCTTAGGGAATTTCTCATATGCCACAAAACGGTTGAAGCTCCTGCTCAAAAATGATGCTCCGAAATCAACTTCTGTCACCTTAGTGATACATTTTGGGATAGTACCTAAAGTTTAAAGCAGAAATTGGGGCACTTTTGAAATTTTCATTTTTGACCAAAATCGACAGGTCCGGGGCTTAGGGAATTTCTCATATGCCACAAAACGGTTGAAGCTCCTGTTCAAAAATGATGCTCCGAAATCAACTTCTGTCACCTTAGTGATACATTTTGGGATAGTACCTAAAGTTTAAAGCAGAAATTGGGGCACTTTTGAAATTTTCATTTTTGACCAAAATCGACAGGTCCGGGGCTTAGGGAATTTCTCATATGCCACAAAACGGTTGAAGCTCCTGCTCAAAAATGATGCTCCGAAATCAACTTCTGTCACCTTAGTGATACATTTTGGGATAGTACCTAAAGTTTAAAGCAGAAATTGGGGCACTTTTGACATTTTCATTTTTGACCAAAATCGACAGGTCCGGGGCTTAGGGAATTTCTCATATGCCACAAAACGGTTGAAGCTCCTGTTCAAAAATGATGCTCCGAAATCAACTTCTGTCACCTTAGAGATACATTTTGGGATAGTACCTAAAGTTTAAAGTAGAAATTGGGGCACTTTAGAAATTTTCATTTTTGACCAAAATCGACAGGTCCGGGGCTTAGGGAATTTCTCATATGCCACAAAACGGTTGAAGCTCCTGCTCAAAAATGATGCTCCGAAATCAACTTCTGTCACCTTAGTGATACATTTTGGGATAGTACCTAAAGTTTAAAGCAGAAATTGGGGCACTTTTGAAATTATAATTTTTGACCAAAATCGACAGGTCCGGGGCTTAGGGAATTTCTCATATGCCACAAAACGGTGGAAGCTCCTGCTCAAAAATGATGCTCCGAAATCAACTTCTGTCACCTTAGTGATACATTTTGGGATAGTACCTAAAGTTTAAAGCAGAAATAGGGGCACTTTTGAAATTTTCATTTTTGACCAAAATCGACAGGTCCGGGGCTTAGGGAATTTCTCATATGCCACAAAACAGTTGAAGCTCCTGCTCAAAAATGATGCTCCGAAATCAACTTCTGTCACCTTAGTGATACATTTTGGGATAGTATCTAAAGTTTAAAGCAGAAATTGGGGCACTTTTGAAATTTTCATTTTTGACCAAAATCGACAGGTCCGGGGCTTAGGGAATTTCTCATATTCCACAAAACAGTTAAAGCTCCTGTTCAAAATTCATGCTCCGAAATCAACTTCTGTCACCTTAGTGATACATTTTGGGATAGTATCTAAAGTTTAAAGCAG
>NW_026968441.1:0-93470 GCF_028390025.1 Pseudophryne corroboree
GAGGCTTTAAAATTTTCTTTCTAGTGACCTTCGTTTGGGAGAAAAATGCAAAGGTACAAGACAGCTTTTCCTTGCCAATATCTCTCTTTTGCAAAGAGCTGCGCATTGGAAAATTCAGGGCTATGTCGTGTAGATGATGGCCTAACAGGGGGCTTTAAAATTTTGTTTCTAGTGACCTTCGTTTGGGAGAAAAATGCAAAGGTACAAGACAGCTTTTCCTTGCCAATATCTCTCTTTTGCAAAGAGCTGCGCATTGGAAAATTCAGGGCTATGTCGTGTAGATGATGGCCTAACAGGAGGCTTTAAAATTTTCTTTCTAGTGTCCTTCGTTTGGGAGAAAAATGCAATGGTACAAGACAGCTTTTCCTTGCCAATATCTCTCTTTTGCAAAGAGCTGCGCATTGGAAAATTCAGGGCTATGTCGTGTAGATGATGGCCTAACAGGAGGCTTTAAAATTTTCTTTCTAGTGTCCTTCGTTTGGGAGAAAAATGCAATGGTACAAGACAGCTTTTCCTTGCCAATATCTCTCTTTTGCAAAGAGCTGCGCATTGGAAAATTCAGGGCTATGTCGTGTAGATGATGGCCTAACAGGAGGCTTTAAAATTTTCTTTCTAGTGTCCTTCGTTTGGGAGAAAAATGCAATGGTACAAGACAGCTTTTCCTTGCCAATATCTCTCTTTTGCAAAGAGCTGCGCATTGGAAAATTCAGGGCTATGTCGTGTAGATGATGGCCTAACAGGAGGCTTTAAAATTTTCTTTCTAGTGACCTTCGTTTGGGAGAAAAATGCAAAGGTACAAGACAGCTTTTCCTTGCCAATATCTCTCTTTTGCAAAGAGCTGCGCATTGGAAAATTCAGGGCTATGTCGTGTAGATGATGGCCTAACAGGGGGCTTTAAAATTTTGTTTCTAGTGACCTTCGTTTGGGAGAAAAATGCAAAGGTACAAGACAGCTTTTCCTTGCCAATATCTCTCTTTTGCAAAGAGCTGCGCATTGGAAAATTCAGGGCTATGTCGTGTAGATGATGGCCTAACAGGAGGCTTTAAAATTTTCTTTCTAGTGTCCTTCGTTTGGGAGAAAAATGCAATGGTACAAGACAGCTTTTCCTTGCCAATATCTCTCTTTTGCAAAGAGCTGCGCATTGGAAAATTCAGGGCTATGTCGTGTAGATGATGGCCTAACAGGAGGCTTTAAAATTTTCTTTCTAGTGTCCTTCGTTTGGGAGAAAAATGCAATGGTACAAGACAGCTTTTCCTTGCCAATATCTCTCTTTTGCAAAGAGCTGCGCATTGGAAAATTCAGGGCTATGTCGTGTAGATGATGGCCTAACAGGAGGCTTTAAAATTTTCTTTCTAGTGACCTTCGTTTGGGAGAAAAATGCAAAGGTACAAGACAGCTTTTCCTTGCCAATATCTCTCTTTTGCAAAGAGCTGCGCATTGGAAAATTCAGGGCTATGTCGTGTAGATGATGGCCTAACAGCAGGCTTTAAAATGTTCTTTCTAGTGTCCTTCGTTTGGGAGAAAAATGCAATGGTACAAGACAGCTTTTCCTTGCCAATATCTCTCTTTTGCAAAGAGCTGCGCATTGGAAAATTCAGGGCTATGTCGTGTAGATGATGGCCTAACAGGGGGCTTTAAAATTTTCTTTCTAGTGACCTTCGTTTGGGAGAAAAATGCAAAGGTACAAGACAGCTTTTCCTTGCCAATATCTCTCTTTTGCAAAGAGCTGCGCATTGGAAAATTCAGGGCTATGTCGTGTAGATGATGGCCTAACAGGAGGCTTTAACATTTTCTTTCTAGTGTCCTTCGTTTGGGAGAAAAATGCAATGGTACAAGACAGCTTTTCCTTGCCAATATCTCTCTTTTGCAAAGAGCTGCGCATTGGAAAATTCAGGGCTATGTCGTGTAGATGATGGCCTAACAGGAGGCTTTAAAATTTTCTTTCTAGTGTCCTTCGTTTGGGAGAAAAATGCAATGGTACAAGACAGCTTTTCCTTGCCAATATCTCTCTTTTGCAAAGAGCTGCGCATTGGAAAATTCAAGGCTATGTCGTGTAGATGATGGACTAACAGGAGGCTTTAAAATTTTCTTTCTAGTGTCCTTCGTTTGGGAGAAAAATGCAAAGGTACAAGACAGCTTTTCCTTGCCAATATCTCTCTTTTGCAAAGAGCTGCGCATTGGAAAATTCAGGGCTATGTCGTGTAGATGATGGCCTAACAGGAGGCTTTAAAATTTTCTTTCTAGTGTCCTTCGTTTGGGAGAAAAATGCAAAGGTACAAGACAGCTTTTCCTTGCAAATATCTCTCTTTTGCAAAGAGCTACGCATTGGAAAATTCAGGGCTATGTCGTGTAGATGATGGCCTAACAGGAGGCTTTAAAATTTTCTTTCTAGTGTCCTTCGTTTGGGAGAAAAATGCAAAGGTACAAGACAGCTTTTCCTTGCCAATATCTCTCTTTTGCAAAGAGCTGCGCATTGGAAAATTCAGGGCTATGTCGTGTAGATGATGGCCTAACAGCAGGCTTTAAAATGTTCTTTCTAGTGTCCTTCGTTTGGGAGAAAAATGCAATGGTACAAGACAGCTTTTCCTTGCCAATATCTCTCTTTTGCAAAGAGCTGCGCATTGGAAAATTCAGGGCTATGTCGTGTAGATGATGGCCTAACAGGGGGCTTTAAAATTTTCTTTCTAGTGACCTTCGTTTGGGAGAAAAATGCAAAGGTACAAGACAGCTTTTCCTTGCCAATATCTCTCTTTTGCAAAGAGCTGCGCATTGGAAAATTCAGGGCTATGTCGTGTAGATGATGGCCTAACAGGAGGCTTTAAAATTTTCTTTCTAGTGTCCTTCGTTTGGGAGAAAAATGCAAAGGTACAAGACAGCTTTTCCTTGCCAATATCTCTCTTTTGCAAAGAGCTGCGCATTGGAAAATTCAGGGCTATGTCGTGTAGATAATGGCCTAACAGGAGGCTTTAAAATTTTCTTTCTAGTGTCCTTCGTTTGGGAGAAAAATGCAATGGTACAAGACAGCTTTTCCTTGCCAATATCTCTCTTTTGCAAAGAGCTGCGCATTGGAAAATTCAGGGCTATGTCGTGTAGATGATGGCCTAACAGGAGGCTTTAAAATTTTCTTTCTAGTGACCTTCGTTTGGGAGAAAAATGCAAAGGTACAAGACAGCTTTTCCTTGCCAATATCTCTCTTTTGCAAAGAGCTGCGCATTGGAAAATTCAGGGCTATGTCGTGTAGATGATGGCCTAACAGGGGGCTTTAAAATTTTGTTTCTAGTGACCTTCGTTTGGGAGAAAAATGCAAAGGTACAAGACAGCTTTTCCTTGCCAATATCTCTCTTTTGCAAAGAGCTGCGCATTGGAAAATTCAGGGCTATGTCGTGTAGATGATGGCCTAACAGGAGGCTTTAAAATTTTCTTTCTAGTGTCCTTCGTTTGGGAGAAAAATGCAATGGTACAAGACAGCTTTTCCTTGCCAATATCTCTCTTTTGCAAAGAGCTGCGCATTGGAAAATTCAGGGCTATGTCGTGTAGATGATGGCCTAACAGGAGGCTTTAAAATTTTCTTTCTAGTGTCCTTCGTTTGGGAGAAAAATGCAATGGTACAAGACAGCTTTTCCTTGCCAATATCTCTCTTTTGCAAAGAGCTGCGCATTGGAAAATTCAGGGCTATGTCGTGTAGATGATGGCCTAACAGGAGGCTTTAAAATTTTCTTTCTAGTGTCCTTCGTTTGGGAGAAAAATGCAATGGTACAAGACAGCTTTTCCTTGCCAATATCTCTCTTTTGCAAAGAGCTGCGCATTGGAAAATTCAGGGCTATGTCGTGTAGATGATGGCCTAACAGGAGGCTTTAAAATTTTCTTTCTAGTGACCTTCGTTTGGGAGAAAAATGCAAAGGTACAAGACAGCTTTTCCTTGCCAATATCTCTCTTTTGCAAAGAGCTGCGCATTGGAAAATTCAGGGCTATGTCGTGTAGATGATGGCCTAACAGGGGGCTTTAAAATTTTGTTTCTAGTGACCTTCGTTTGGGAGAAAAATGCAAAGGTACAAGACAGCTTTTCCTTGCCAATATCTCTCTTTTGCAAAGAGCTGCGCATTGGAAAATTCAGGGCTATGTCGTGTAGATGATGGCCTAACAGGAGGCTTTAAAATTTTCTTTCTAGTGTCCTTCGTTTGGGAGAAAAATGCAATGGTACAAGACAGCTTTTCCTTGCCAATATCTCTCTTTTGCAAAGAGCTGCGCATTGGAAAATTCAGGGCTATGTCGTGTAGATGATGGCCTAACAGGAGGCTTTAAAATTTTCTTTCTAGTGTCCTTCGTTTGGGAGAAAAATGCAATGGTACAAGACAGCTTTTCCTTGCCAATATCTCTCTTTTGCAAAGAGCTGCGCATTGGAAAATTCAGGGCTATGTCGTGTAGATGATGGCCTAACAGGAGGCTTTAAAATTTTCTTTCTAGTGACCTTCGTTTGGGAGAAAAATGCAAAGGTACAAGACAGCTTTTCCTTGCCAATATCTCTCTTTTGCAAAGAGCTGCGCATTGGAAAATTCAGGGCTATGTCGTGTAGATGATGGCCTAACAGCAGGCTTTAAAATGTTCTTTCTAGTGTCCTTCGTTTGGGAGAAAAATGCAATGGTACAAGACAGCTTTTCCTTGCCAATATCTCTCTTTTGCAAAGAGCTGCGCATTGGAAAATTCAGGGCTATGTCGTGTAGATGATGGCCTAACAGGGGGCTTTAAAATTTTCTTTCTAGTGACCTTCGTTTGGGAGAAAAATGCAAAGGTACAAGACAGCTTTTCCTTGCCAATATCTCTCTTTTGCAAAGAGCTGCGCATTGGAAAATTCAGGGCTATGTCGTGTAGATGATGGCCTAACAGGAGGCTTTAACATTTTCTTTCTAGTGTCCTTCGTTTGGGAGAAAAATGCAATGGTACAAGACAGCTTTTCCTTGCCAATATCTCTCTTTTGCAAAGAGCTGCGCATTGGAAAATTCAGGGCTATGTCGTGTAGATGATGGCCTAACAGGAGGCTTTAAAATTTTCTTTCTAGTGTCCTTCGTTTGGGAGAAAAATGCAATGGTACAAGACAGCTTTTCCTTGCCAATATCTCTCTTTTGCAAAGAGCTGCGCATTGGAAAATTCAGGGCTATGTCGTGTAGATGATGGCCTAACAGGAGGCTTTAAAATTTTCTTTCTAGTGACCTTCGTTTGGGAGAAAAATGCAAAGGTACAAGACAGCTTTTCCTTGCCAATATCTCTCTTTTGCAAAGAGCTGCGCATTGGAAAATTCAGGGCTATGTCGTGTAGATGATGGCCTAACAGGGGGCTTTAAAATTTTGTTTCTAGTGACCTTCGTTTGGGAGAAAAATGCAAAGGTACAAGACAGCTTTTCCTTGCCAATATCTCTCTTTTGCAAAGAGCTGCGCATTGGAAAATTCAGGGCTATGTCGTGTAGATGATGGCCTAACAGGAGGCTTTAAAATTTTCTTTCTAGTGTCCTTCGTTTGGGAGAAAAATGCAATGGTACAAGACAGCTTTTCCTTGCCAATATCTCTCTTTTGCAAAGAGCTGCGCATTGGAAAATTCAGGGCTATGTCGTGTAGATGATGGCCTAACAGGAGGCTTTAAAATTTTCTTTCTAGTGTCCTTCGTTTGGGAGAAAAATGCAATGGTACAAGACAGCTTTTCCTTGCCAATATCTCTCTTTTGCAAAGAGCTGCGCATTGGAAAATTCAGGGCTATGTCGTGTAGATGATGGCCTAACAGGAGGCTTTAAAATTTTCTTTCTAGTGTCCTTCGTTTGGGAGAAAAATGCAATGGTACAAGACAGCTTTTCCTTGCCAATATCTCTCTTTTGCAAAGAGCTGCGCATTGGAAAATTCAGGGCTATGTCGTGTAGATGATGGCCTAACAGGAGGCTTTAAAATTTTCTTTCTAGTGACCTTCGTTTGGGAGAAAAATGCAAAGGTACAAGACAGCTTTTCCTTGCCAATATCTCTCTTTTGCAAAGAGCTGCGCATTGGAAAATTCAGGGCTATGTCGTGTAGATGATGGCCTAACAGGGGGCTTTAAAATTTTGTTTCTAGTGACCTTCGTTTGGGAGAAAAATGCAAAGGTACAAGACAGCTTTTCCTTGCCAATATCTCTCTTTTGCAAAGAGCTGCGCATTGGAAAATTCAGGGCTATGTCGTGTAGATGATGGCCTAACAGGAGGCTTTAAAATTTTCTTTCTAGTGTCCTTCGTTTGGGAGAAAAATGCAATGGTACAAGACAGCTTTTCCTTGCCAATATCTCTCTTTTGCAAAGAGCTGCGCATTGGAAAATTCAGGGCTATGTCGTGTAGATGATGGCCTAACAGGAGGCTTTAAAATTTTCTTTCTAGTGTCCTTCGTTTGGGAGAAAAATGCAATGGTACAAGACAGCTTTTCCTTGCCAATATCTCTCTTTTGCAAAGAGCTGCGCATTGGAAAATTCAGGGCTATGTCGTGTAGATGATGGCCTAACAGGAGGCTTTAAAATTTTCTTTCTAGTGACCTTCGTTTGGGAGAAAAATGCAAAGGTACAAGACAGCTTTTCCTTGCCAATATCTCTCTTTTGCAAAGAGCTGCGCATTGGAAAATTCAGGGCTATGTCGTGTAGATGATGGCCTAACAGCAGGCTTTAAAATGTTCTTTCTAGTGTCCTTCGTTTGGGAGAAAAATGCAATGGTACAAGACAGCTTTTCCTTGCCAATATCTCTCTTTTGCAAAGAGCTGCGCATTGGAAAATTCAGGGCTATGTCGTGTAGATGATGGCCTAACAGGGGGCTTTAAAATTTTCTTTCTAGTGACCTTCGTTTGGGAGAAAAATGCAAAGGTACAAGACAGCTTTTCCTTGCCAATATCTCTCTTTTGCAAAGAGCTGCGCATTGGAAAATTCAGGGCTATGTCGTGTAGATGATGGCCTAACAGGAGGCTTTAACATTTTCTTTCTAGTGTCCTTCGTTTGGGAGAAAAATGCAATGGTACAAGACAGCTTTTCCTTGCCAATATCTCTCTTTTGCAAAGAGCTGCGCATTGGAAAATTCAGGGCTATGTCGTGTAGATGATGGCCTAACAGGAGGCTTTAAAATTTTCTTTCTAGTGTCCTTCGTTTGGGAGAAAAATGCAATGGTACAAGACAGCTTTTCCTTGCCAATATCTCTCTTTTGCAAAGAGCTGCGCATTGGAAAATTCAAGGCTATGTCGTGTAGATGATGGACTAACAGGAGGCTTTAAAATTTTCTTTCTAGTGTCCTTCGTTTGGGAGAAAAATGCAAAGGTACAAGACAGCTTTTCCTTGCCAATATCTCTCTTTTGCAAAGAGCTGCGCATTGGAAAATTCAGGGCTATGTCGTGTAGATGATGGCCTAACAGGAGGCTTTAAAATTTTCTTTCTAGTGTCCTTCGTTTGGGAGAAAAATGCAAAGGTACAAGACAGCTTTTCCTTGCAAATATCTCTCTTTTGCAAAGAGCTACGCATTGGAAAATTCAGGGCTATGTCGTGTAGATGATGGCCTAACAGGAGGCTTTAAAATTTTCTTTCTAGTGTCCTTCGTTTGGGAGAAAAATGCAAAGGTACAAGACAGCTTTTCCTTGCCAATATCTCTCTTTTGCAAAGAGCTGCGCATTGGAAAATTCAGGGCTATGTCGTGTAGATGATGGCCTAACAGCAGGCTTTAAAATGTTCTTTCTAGTGTCCTTCGTTTGGGAGAAAAATGCAATGGTACAAGACAGCTTTTCCTTGCCAATATCTCTCTTTTGCAAAGAGCTGCGCATTGGAAAATTCAGGGCTATGTCGTGTAGATGATGGTCTAACAGGAGGCTTTAAAATTTTCTTTCTAGTGTCCTTCGTTTGGGAGAAAAATGCAAAGGTACAAGACAGCTTTTCCTTGCCAATATCTCTCTTTTGCAAAGAGCTACGCATTGGAAAATTCAGGGCTATGTCGTGTAGATGATGGCCTAACAGGAGGCTTTAAAATTTTCTTTCTAGTGACCTTCGTTTGGGAGAAAAATGCAAAGGTACAAGACAGCTTTTCCTTGCCAATATCTCTCTTTTGCAAAGAGCTGCGCATTGGAAAATTCAGGGCTATGTCGTGTAGATGATGGCCTAACAGGAGGCTTTAAAATTTTCTTTCTAGCGTCCTTCGTTTATGAGAAAAATGCAAAGGTACAAGACAGCTTTTCCTTGCCAATATCTCTCTTTTGCAAAGAGCTACGCATTGGAAAATTCAGGGCTATGTCGTGTAGATGATGGCCTAACAGGAGGCTTTAAAATTTTCTTTCTAGTGTCCTTCGTTTGGGAGAAAAATGCAATGGTACAAGACAGCTTTTCCTTGCCAATATCTCTCTTTTGCAAAGAGCTGCGCATTGGAAAATTCAGGGCTATGTCGTGTAGATGACGGCCTAACAGGAGGCTTTAAAATTTTCTTTCTAGTTTCCTTCGTTTGGGAGAAAAATGCAAAGGTACAAGACAGCTTTTCCTTGCCAATATCTCTCTTTTGCAAAGAGCTGCGCATTGGAAAATTCAGGGCTATGTCGTGTAGATGATGGCCTAACAGGGGGCTTTAAAATTTTCTTTCTAGTGACCTTCGTTTGGGAGAAAAATGCAAAGGTACAAGACAGCTTTTCCTTGCCAATATCTCTCTTTTGCAAAGAGCTGCGCATTGGAAAACTCAGGGCTATGTCGTGTAGATGATGGCCTAACAGGAGGCTTTAACATTTTCTTTCTAGTGTCCTTCGTTTGGGAGAAAAATGCAATGGTACAAGACAGCTTTTCCTTGCCAATATCTCTCTTTTGCAAAGAGCTGCGCATTGGAAAATTCAGGGCTATGTCGTGTAGATGATGGCCCAACAGGAGGCTTTAAAATTTTCTTTCTAGTGTCCTTCGTTTGGGAGAAAAATGCAATGGTACAAGACAGCTTTTCCTTGCCAATATCTCTCTTTTGCAAAGAGCTGCGCATTGGAAAATTCAGGGCTATGTCGTGTAGATGATGGCCTAACAGGAGGCTTTAAAATTTTCTTTCTAGCGTCCTTCGTTTGGGAGAAAAATGCAAAGGTACAAGACAGCTTTTCCTTGCCAATATCTCTCTTTTGCAAAGAGCTGCGCATTGGAAAATTCAGGGCTATGTCGTGTAGATGATGGCCTAACAGGAGGCTTTAAAATTTTCTTTCTAGTGTCCTTCGTTTGGGAGAAAAATGCAAAGGTACAAGACAGCTTTTCCTTGCAAATATCTCTCTTTTGCAAAGAGCTACGCATTGGAAAATTCAGGGCTATGTCGTGTAGATGATGGCCTAACAGGAGGCTTTAAAATTTTCTTTCTAGTGACCTTCGTTTGGGAGAAAAATGCAAAGGTACAAGACAGCTTTTCCTTGCCAATATCTCTCTTTTGCAAAGAGCTGCGCATTGGAAAATTCAGGGCTATGTCGTGTAGATGATGGCCTAACAGGAGGCTTTAACATTTTCTTTCTAGTGTCCTTCGTTTGGGAGAAAAATGCAATGGTACAAGACAGCTTTTCCTTGCCAATATCTCTCTTTTGCAAAGAGCTGCGCATTGGAAAATTCAGGGCTATGTCGTGTAGATGATGGCCTAACAGGAGGCTTTAACATTTTCTTTCTAGTGTCCTTCGTTTGGGAGAAAAATGCAATGGTACAAGACAGCTTTTCCTTGCCAATATCTCTCTTTTGCAAAGAGCTGCGCATTGGAAAATTCAGGGCTATGTCGTGTAGATGATGGCCTAACAGGAGGCTTTAAAATTTTCTTTCTAGTGTCCTTCGTTTGGGAGAAAAATGCAAAGGTACAAGACAGCTTTTCCTTGCCAATATCTCTCTTTTGCAAAGAGCTGCGCATTGGAAAATTCAGGGCTATGTCGTGTAGATGATGGCCTAACAGGAGGCTTTAAAATTTTCTTTCTAGTGTCCTTCGTTTGGGAGAAAAATGCAAAGGTACAAGACAGCTTTTCCTTGCAAATATCTCTCTTTTGCAAAGAGCTACGCATTGGAAAATTCAGGGCTATGTCGTGTAGATGATGGCCTAACAGGAGGCTTTAAAATTTTCTTTCTAGTGACCTTCGTTTGGGAGAAAAATGCAAAGGTACAAGACAGCTTTTCCTTGCCAATATCTCTCTTTTGCAAAGAGCTGTGCATTGGAAAATTCAGGGCTATGTCGTGTAGATGATGGCCTAACAGCAGGCTTTAAAATGTTCTTTCTAGTGTCCTTCGTTTGGGAGAAAAATGCAATGGTACAAGACAGCTTTTCCTTGCCAATATCTCTCTTTTGCAAAGAGCTGCGCATTGGAAAATTCAGGGCTATGTCGTGTAGATGATGGCCTAACAGGAGGCTTTAAAATTTTCTTTCTAGTGTCCTTCGTTTGGGAGAAAAATGCAAAGGTACAAGACAGCTTTTCCTTGCCAATATCTCTCTTTTGCAAAGAGCTACGCATTGGAAAATTCAGGGCTATGTCGTGTAGATGATGGCCTAACAGGAGGCTTTAACATTTTCTTTCTAGTGACCTTCGTTTGGGAGAAAAATGCAAAGGTACAAGACAGCTTTTCCTTGCCAATATCTCTCTTTTGCAAAGAGCTGCGCATTGGAAAATTCAGGGCTATGTCGTGTAGATGATGGCCTAACAGGAGGCTTTAAAATTTTCTTTCTAGTGTCCTTCGTTTGGGAGAAAAATGCAATGGTACAAGACAGCTTTTCCTTGCCAATATCTCTCTTTTGCAAAGAGCTGCGCATTGGAAAATTCAGGGCTATGTCGTGTAGATGATGGCCTAACAGGAGGCTTTAAAATTTTCTTTCTAGTGACCTTCGTTTGGGAGAAAAATGCAAAGGTACAAGACAGCTTTTCCTTGCCAATATCTCTCTTTTGCAAAGAGCTGCGCATTGGAAAATTCAGGGCTATGTCGTGTAGATGATGGCCTAACAGGAGGCTTTAACATTTTCTTTCTAGTGTCCTTCGTTTGGGAGAAAAATGCAATGGTACAAGACAGCTTTTCCTTGCCAATATCTCTCTTTTGCAAAGAGTTGCGCATTGGAAAATTCAGGGCTATGTCGTGTAGATGATGGCCTAACAGGGGGCTTTAAAATTTACTTTCTAGTGACCTTCGTTTGGGAGAAAAATGCAAAGGTACAAGACAGCTTTTCCTTGCCAATATCTCTCTTTTGCAAAGAGCTGCGCATTGGAAAATTCAGGGCTATGTCGTGTAGATGATGGCCTAACAGGAGGCTTTAACATTTTCTTTCTAGTGTCCTTCGTTTGGGAGAAAAATGCAATGGTACAAGACAGCTTTTCCTTGCCAATATCTCTCTTTTGCAAAGAGCTGCGCATTGGAAAATTCAGGGCTATGTCGTGTAGATGATGGCCAAACAGGAGGCTTTAAAATTTTCTTTCTAGTGTCCTTCGTTTGGGAGAAAAATGCAAAGGTACAAGACAGCTTTTCCTTGCCAATATCTCTCTTTTGCAAAGAGCTGCGCATTGGAAAATTCAGGGCTATGTCGTGTAGATGATGGCCTAACAGGAGGCTTTAAAATTTTCTTTCTAGTGACCTTCGTTTGGGAGAAAAATGCAAAGGTACAAGACAGCTTTTCCTTGCCAATATCTCTCTTTTGCAAAGAGCTGCGCATTGGAAAATTCAGGGCTATGTCGTGTAGATGATGGCCTAACAGCAGGCTTTAAAATGTTCTTTCTAGTGTCCTTCGTTTGGGAGAAAAATGCAATGGTACAAGACAGCTTTTCCTTGCCAATATCTCTCTTTTGCAAAGAGCTACGCATTGGAAAATTCAGGGCTATGTCGTGTAGATGATGGCCTAACAGGAGGCTTTAAAATTTTCTTTCTAGTGACCTTCGTTTGGGAGAAAAATGCAAAGGTACAAGACAGCTTTTCCTTGCCAATATCTCTCTTTTGCAAAGAGCTGCGCATTGGAAAATTCAGGGCTATGTCGTGTAGATGATGGCCTAACAGGAGGCTTTAAAATTTTCTTTCTAGTGTCCTTCGTTTGGGAGAAAAATGCAAAGGTACAAGACAGCTTTTCCTTGCCAATATCTCTCTTTTGCAAAGAGCTACGCATTGGAAAATTCAGGGCTATGTCGTGTAGATGATGGCCTAACAGGAGGCTTTAAAATTTTCTTTCTAGTGACCTTCGTTTTGGAGAAAAATGCAAAGGTACAAGACAGCTTTTCCTTGCCAATATCTCTCTTTTGCAAAGAGCTGCGCATTGGAAAATTCAGGGCTATGTCGTGTAGATGATGGCCTAACAGGAGGCTTTAAAATTTTCTTTCTAGTGTCCTTCTTTTGGGAGAAAAATGCAATGGTACAAGACAGCTTTTCCTTGCCAATATCTCTCTATTGCAAAGAGCTGCGCATTGGAAAATTCAGGGCTATGTCGTGTAGATGATGGCCTAACAGGAGGCTTTAAAATTTTCTTTCTAGTTTCCTTCGTTTGGGAGAAAAATGCAAAGGTACAAGACAGCTTTTCCTTGCCAATATCTCTCTTTTGCAAAGAGCTGCGCATTGGAAAATTCAGGGCTATGTCGTGTAGATGATGGCCTAACAGGAGGCTTTAAAATTTTCTTTCTAGCGTCCTTCGTTTGGGAGAAAAATGCAAAGGTACAAGACAGCTTTTCCTTGCCAATATCTCTCTTTTGCAAAGAGCTACGCATTGGAAAATTCAGGGCTATGTCGTGTAAATGATGGCCTAACAGGAGGCTTTAAAATTTTCTTTCTAGTGTCCTTCGTTTGGGAGAAAAATGCAATGGTACAAGACAGCTTTTCCTTGCCAATATCTCTCTTTTGCAAAGAGCTGCGCATTGGAAAATTCAGGGCTATGTCGTGTAGATGATGGCCTAACAGGAGGCTTTAAAATTTTCTTTCTAGTTTCCTTCGTTTGGGAGAAAAATGCAAAGGTACAAGACAGCTTTTCCTTGCCAATATCTCTCTTTTGCAAAGAGCTGCGCATTGGAAAATTCAGGGCTATGTCGTGTAGATGATGGCCTAACAGGAGGCTTTAAAATTTTCTTTCTAGTGTCCTTCGTTTGGGAGAAAAATGCAATGGTACAAGACAGCTTTTCCTTGCCAATATCTCTCTATTGCAAAGAGCTGCGCATTGGAAAATTCAGGGCTATGTCGTGTAGATGATGGCCTAACAGGAGGCTTTAAAATGTTCTTTCTAGTGTCCTTCGTTTGGGAGAAAAATGCAATGGTACAAGACAGCTTTTCCTTGCCAATATCTCTCTTTTGCAAAGAGCTGCGCATTGGAAAATTCAGGGCTATGTCGTGTAGATGATGGCCTAACAGGAGGCTTTAAAATTTTCTTTCTAGTGACCTTCGTTTGGGAGAAAAATGCAAAGGTACAAGACAGCTTTTCCTTGCCAATATCTCTCTTTTGCAAAGAGCTGCGCATTGGAAAATTCAGGGCTATGTCGTGTAGATGATGGCCTAACAGCAGGCTTTAAAATGTTCTTTCTAGTGTCCTTCGTTTGGGAGAAAAATGCAATGGTACAAGACAGCTTTTCCTTGCCAATATCTCTCTTTTGCAAAGAGCTGCGCATTGGAAAATTCAGGGCTATGTCGTGTAGATGATGGCCTAACAGGGGGCTTTAAAATTTTCTTTCTAGTGACCTTCGTTTGGGAGAAAAATGCAAAGGTACAAGACAGCTTTTCCTTGCCAATATCTCTCTTTTGCAAAGAGCTGCGCATTGGAAAATTCAGGGCTATGTCGTGTAGATGATGGCCTAACAGGAGGCTTTAACATTTTCTTTCTAGTGTCCTTCGTTTGGGAGAAAAATGCAATGGTACAAGACAGCTTTTCCTTGCCAATATCTCTCTTTTGCAAAGAGCTGCGCATTGGAAAATTCAGGGCTATGTCGTGTAGATGATGGCCTAACAGGAGGCTTTAAAATTTTCTTTCTAGTGTCCTTCGTTTGGGAGAAAAATGCAATGGTACAAGACAGCTTTTCCTTGCCAATATCTCTCTTTTGCAAAGAGCTGCGCATTGGAAAATTCAAGGCTATGTCGTGTAGATGATGGACTAACAGGAGGCTTTAAAATTTTCTTTCTAGTGTCCTTCGTTTGGGAGAAAAATGCAAAGGTACAAGACAGCTTTTCCTTGCCAATATCTCTCTTTTGCAAAGAGCTGCGCATTGGAAAATTCAGGGCTATGTCGTGTAGATGATGGCCTAACAGGAGGCTTTAAAATTTTCTTTCTAGTGTCCTTCGTTTGGGAGAAAAATGCAAAGGTACAAGACAGCTTTTCCTTGCAAATATCTCTCTTTTGCAAAGAGCTACGCATTGGAAAATTCAGGGCTATGTCGTGTAGATGATGGCCTAACAGGAGGCTTTAAAATTTTCTTTCTAGTGTCCTTCGTTTGGGAGAAAAATGCAAAGGTACAAGACAGCTTTTCCTTGCCAATATCTCTCTTTTGCAAAGAGCTGCGCATTGGAAAATTCAGGGCTATGTCGTGTAGATGATGGCCTAACAGCAGGCTTTAAAATGTTCTTTCTAGTGTCCTTCGTTTGGGAGAAAAATGCAATGGTACAAGACAGCTTTTCCTTGCCAATATCTCTCTTTTGCAAAGAGCTGCGCATTGGAAAATTCAGGGCTATGTCGTGTAGATGATGGCCTAACAGGGGGCTTTAAAATTTTCTTTCTAGTGACCTTCGTTTGGGAGAAAAATGCAAAGGTACAAGACAGCTTTTCCTTGCCAATATCTCTCTTTTGCAAAGAGCTGCGCATTGGAAAATTCAGGGCTATGTCGTGTAGATGATGGCCTAACAGGAGGCTTTAAAATTTTCTTTCTAGTGTCCTTCGTTTGGGAGAAAAATGCAAAGGTACAAGACAGCTTTTCCTTGCCAATATCTCTCTTTTGCAAAGAGCTGCGCATTGGAAAATTCAGGGCTATGTCGTGTAGATAATGGCCTAACAGGAGGCTTTAAAATTTTCTTTCTAGTGTCCTTCGTTTGGGAGAAAAATGCAATGGTACAAGACAGCTTTTCCTTGCCAATATCTCTCTTTTGCAAAGAGCTGCGCATTGGAAAATTCAGGGCTATGTCGTGTAGATGATGGCCTAACAGGAGGCTTTAAAATTTTCTTTCTAGTGACCTTCGTTTGGGAGAAAAATGCAAAGGTACAAGACAGCTTTTCCTTGCCAATATCTCTCTTTTGCAAAGAGCTGCGCATTGGAAAATTCAGGGCTATGTCGTGTAGATGATGGCCTAACAGGGGGCTTTAAAATTTTGTTTCTAGTGACCTTCGTTTGGGAGAAAAATGCAAAGGTACAAGACAGCTTTTCCTTGCCAATATCTCTCTTTTGCAAAGAGCTGCGCATTGGAAAATTCAGGGCTATGTCGTGTAGATGATGGCCTAACAGGAGGCTTTAAAATTTTCTTTCTAGTGTCCTTCGTTTGGGAGAAAAATGCAATGGTACAAGACAGCTTTTCCTTGCCAATATCTCTCTTTTGCAAAGAGCTGCGCATTGGAAAATTCAGGGCTATGTCGTGTAGATGATGGCCTAACAGGAGGCTTTAAAATTTTCTTTCTAGTGTCCTTCGTTTGGGAGAAAAATGCAATGGTACAAGACAGCTTTTCCTTGCCAATATCTCTCTTTTGCAAAGAGCTGCGCATTGGAAAATTCAGGGCTATGTCGTGTAGATGATGGCCTAACAGGAGGCTTTAAAATTTTCTTTCTAGTGTCCTTCGTTTGGGAGAAAAATGCAATGGTACAAGACAGCTTTTCCTTGCCAATATCTCTCTTTTGCAAAGAGCTGCGCATTGGAAAATTCAGGGCTATGTCGTGTAGATGATGGCCTAACAGGAGGCTTTAAAATTTTCTTTCTAGTGACCTTCGTTTGGGAGAAAAATGCAAAGGTACAAGACAGCTTTTCCTTGCCAATATCTCTCTTTTGCAAAGAGCTGCGCATTGGAAAATTCAGGGCTATGTCGTGTAGATGATGGCCTAACAGGGGGCTTTAAAATTTTGTTTCTAGTGACCTTCGTTTGGGAGAAAAATGCAAAGGTACAAGACAGCTTTTCCTTGCCAATATCTCTCTTTTGCAAAGAGCTGCGCATTGGAAAATTCAGGGCTATGTCGTGTAGATGATGGCCTAACAGGAGGCTTTAAAATTTTCTTTCTAGTGTCCTTCGTTTGGGAGAAAAATGCAATGGTACAAGACAGCTTTTCCTTGCCAATATCTCTCTTTTGCAAAGAGCTGCGCATTGGAAAATTCAGGGCTATGTCGTGTAGATGATGGCCTAACAGGAGGCTTTAAAATTTTCTTTCTAGTGTCCTTCGTTTGGGAGAAAAATGCAATGGTACAAGACAGCTTTTCCTTGCCAATATCTCTCTTTTGCAAAGAGCTGCGCATTGGAAAATTCAGGGCTATGTCGTGTAGATGATGGCCTAACAGGAGGCTTTAAAATTTTCTTTCTAGTGACCTTCGTTTGGGAGAAAAATGCAAAGGTACAAGACAGCTTTTCCTTGCCAATATCTCTCTTTTGCAAAGAGCTGCGCATTGGAAAATTCAGGGCTATGTCGTGTAGATGATGGCCTAACAGCAGGCTTTAAAATGTTCTTTCTAGTGTCCTTCGTTTGGGAGAAAAATGCAATGGTACAAGACAGCTTTTCCTTGCCAATATCTCTCTTTTGCAAAGAGCTGCGCATTGGAAAATTCAGGGCTATGTCGTGTAGATGATGGCCTAACAGGGGGCTTTAAAATTTTCTTTCTAGTGACCTTCGTTTGGGAGAAAAATGCAAAGGTACAAGACAGCTTTTCCTTGCCAATATCTCTCTTTTGCAAAGAGCTGCGCATTGGAAAATTCAGGGCTATGTCGTGTAGATGATGGCCTAACAGGAGGCTTTAACATTTTCTTTCTAGTGTCCTTCGTTTGGGAGAAAAATGCAATGGTACAAGACAGCTTTTCCTTGCCAATATCTCTCTTTTGCAAAGAGCTGCGCATTGGAAAATTCAGGGCTATGTCGTGTAGATGATGGCCTAACAGGAGGCTTTAAAATTTTCTTTCTAGTGTCCTTCGTTTGGGAGAAAAATGCAATGGTACAAGACAGCTTTTCCTTGCCAATATCTCTCTTTTGCAAAGAGCTGCGCATTGGAAAATTCAGGGCTATGTCGTGTAGATGATGGCCTAACAGGAGGCTTTAAAATTTTCTTTCTAGTGACCTTCGTTTGGGAGAAAAATGCAAAGGTACAAGACAGCTTTTCCTTGCCAATATCTCTCTTTTGCAAAGAGCTGCGCATTGGAAAATTCAGGGCTATGTCGTGTAGATGATGGCCTAACAGGGGGCTTTAAAATTTTGTTTCTAGTGACCTTCGTTTGGGAGAAAAATGCAAAGGTACAAGACAGCTTTTCCTTGCCAATATCTCTCTTTTGCAAAGAGCTGCGCATTGGAAAATTCAGGGCTATGTCGTGTAGATGATGGCCTAACAGGAGGCTTTAAAATTTTCTTTCTAGTGTCCTTCGTTTGGGAGAAAAATGCAATGGTACAAGACAGCTTTTCCTTGCCAATATCTCTCTTTTGCAAAGAGCTGCGCATTGGAAAATTCAGGGCTATGTCGTGTAGATGATGGCCTAACAGGAGGCTTTAAAATTTTCTTTCTAGTGTCCTTCGTTTGGGAGAAAAATGCAATGGTACAAGACAGCTTTTCCTTGCCAATATCTCTCTTTTGCAAAGAGCTGCGCATTGGAAAATTCAGGGCTATGTCGTGTAGATGATGGCCTAACAGGAGGCTTTAAAATTTTCTTTCTAGTGTCCTTCGTTTGGGAGAAAAATGCAATGGTACAAGACAGCTTTTCCTTGCCAATATCTCTCTTTTGCAAAGAGCTGCGCATTGGAAAATTCAGGGCTATGTCGTGTAGATGATGGCCTAACAGGAGGCTTTAAAATTTTCTTTCTAGTGACCTTCGTTTGGGAGAAAAATGCAAAGGTACAAGACAGCTTTTCCTTGCCAATATCTCTCTTTTGCAAAGAGCTGCGCATTGGAAAATTCAGGGCTATGTCGTGTAGATGATGGCCTAACAGGGGGCTTTAAAATTTTGTTTCTAGTGACCTTCGTTTGGGAGAAAAATGCAAAGGTACAAGACAGCTTTTCCTTGCCAATATCTCTCTTTTGCAAAGAGCTGCGCATTGGAAAATTCAGGGCTATGTCGTGTAGATGATGGCCTAACAGGAGGCTTTAAAATTTTCTTTCTAGTGTCCTTCGTTTGGGAGAAAAATGCAATGGTACAAGACAGCTTTTCCTTGCCAATATCTCTCTTTTGCAAAGAGCTGCGCATTGGAAAATTCAGGGCTATGTCGTGTAGATGATGGCCTAACAGGAGGCTTTAAAATTTTCTTTCTAGTGTCCTTCGTTTGGGAGAAAAATGCAATGGTACAAGACAGCTTTTCCTTGCCAATATCTCTCTTTTGCAAAGAGCTGCGCATTGGAAAATTCAGGGCTATGTCGTGTAGATGATGGCCTAACAGGAGGCTTTAAAATTTTCTTTCTAGTGACCTTCGTTTGGGAGAAAAATGCAAAGGTACAAGACAGCTTTTCCTTGCCAATATCTCTCTTTTGCAAAGAGCTGCGCATTGGAAAATTCAGGGCTATGTCGTGTAGATGATGGCCTAACAGCAGGCTTTAAAATGTTCTTTCTAGTGTCCTTCGTTTGGGAGAAAAATGCAATGGTACAAGACAGCTTTTCCTTGCCAATATCTCTCTTTTGCAAAGAGCTGCGCATTGGAAAATTCAGGGCTATGTCGTGTAGATGATGGCCTAACAGGGGGCTTTAAAATTTTCTTTCTAGTGACCTTCGTTTGGGAGAAAAATGCAAAGGTACAAGACAGCTTTTCCTTGCCAATATCTCTCTTTTGCAAAGAGCTGCGCATTGGAAAATTCAGGGCTATGTCGTGTAGATGATGGCCTAACAGGAGGCTTTAACATTTTCTTTCTAGTGTCCTTCGTTTGGGAGAAAAATGCAATGGTACAAGACAGCTTTTCCTTGCCAATATCTCTCTTTTGCAAAGAGCTGCGCATTGGAAAATTCAGGGCTATGTCGTGTAGATGATGGCCTAACAGGAGGCTTTAAAATTTTCTTTCTAGTGTCCTTCGTTTGGGAGAAAAATGCAATGGTACAAGACAGCTTTTCCTTGCCAATATCTCTCTTTTGCAAAGAGCTGCGCATTGGAAAATTCAAGGCTATGTCGTGTAGATGATGGACTAACAGGAGGCTTTAAAATTTTCTTTCTAGTGTCCTTCGTTTGGGAGAAAAATGCAAAGGTACAAGACAGCTTTTCCTTGCCAATATCTCTCTTTTGCAAAGAGCTGCGCATTGGAAAATTCAGGGCTATGTCGTGTAGATGATGGCCTAACAGGAGGCTTTAAAATTTTCTTTCTAGTGTCCTTCGTTTGGGAGAAAAATGCAAAGGTACAAGACAGCTTTTCCTTGCAAATATCTCTCTTTTGCAAAGAGCTACGCATTGGAAAATTCAGGGCTATGTCGTGTAGATGATGGCCTAACAGGAGGCTTTAAAATTTTCTTTCTAGTGTCCTTCGTTTGGGAGAAAAATGCAAAGGTACAAGACAGCTTTTCCTTGCCAATATCTCTCTTTTGCAAAGAGCTGCGCATTGGAAAATTCAGGGCTATGTCGTGTAGATGATGGCCTAACAGCAGGCTTTAAAATGTTCTTTCTAGTGTCCTTCGTTTGGGAGAAAAATGCAATGGTACAAGACAGCTTTTCCTTGCCAATATCTCTCTTTTGCAAAGAGCTGCGCATTGGAAAATTCAGGGCTATGTCGTGTAGATGATGGTCTAACAGGAGGCTTTAAAATTTTCTTTCTAGTGTCCTTCGTTTGGGAGAAAAATGCAAAGGTACAAGACAGCTTTTCCTTGCCAATATCTCTCTTTTGCAAAGAGCTACGCATTGGAAAATTCAGGGCTATGTCGTGTAGATGATGGCCTAACAGGAGGCTTTAAAATTTTCTTTCTAGTGACCTTCGTTTGGGAGAAAAATGCAAAGGTACAAGACAGCTTTTCCTTGCCAATATCTCTCTTTTGCAAAGAGCTGCGCATTGGAAAATTCAGGGCTATGTCGTGTAGATGATGGCCTAACAGGAGGCTTTAAAATTTTCTTTCTAGCGTCCTTCGTTTATGAGAAAAATGCAAAGGTACAAGACAGCTTTTCCTTGCCAATATCTCTCTTTTGCAAAGAGCTACGCATTGGAAAATTCAGGGCTATGTCGTGTAGATGATGGCCTAACAGGAGGCTTTAAAATTTTCTTTCTAGTGTCCTTCGTTTGGGAGAAAAATGCAATGGTACAAGACAGCTTTTCCTTGCCAATATCTCTCTTTTGCAAAGAGCTGCGCATTGGAAAATTCAGGGCTATGTCGTGTAGATGACGGCCTAACAGGAGGCTTTAAAATTTTCTTTCTAGTTTCCTTCGTTTGGGAGAAAAATGCAAAGGTACAAGACAGCTTTTCCTTGCCAATATCTCTCTTTTGCAAAGAGCTGCGCATTGGAAAATTCAGGGCTATGTCGTGTAGATGATGGCCTAACAGGGGGCTTTAAAATTTTCTTTCTAGTGACCTTCGTTTGGGAGAAAAATGCAAAGGTACAAGACAGCTTTTCCTTGCCAATATCTCTCTTTTGCAAAGAGCTGCGCATTGGAAAACTCAGGGCTATGTCGTGTAGATGATGGCCTAACAGGAGGCTTTAACATTTTCTTTCTAGTGTCCTTCGTTTGGGAGAAAAATGCAATGGTACAAGACAGCTTTTCCTTGCCAATATCTCTCTTTTGCAAAGAGCTGCGCATTGGAAAATTCAGGGCTATGTCGTGTAGATGATGGCCTAACAGGAGGCTTTAAAATTTTCTTTCTAGTGTCCTTCGTTTGGGAGAAAAATGCAATGGTACAAGACAGCTTTTCCTTGCCAATATCTCTCTTTTGCAAAGAGCTGCGCATTGGAAAATTCAGGGCTATGTCGTGTAGATGATGGCCTAACAGGAGGCTTTAAAATTTTCTTTCTAGCGTCCTTCGTTTGGGAGAAAAATGCAAAGGTACAAGACAGCTTTTCCTTGCCAATATCTCTCTTTTGCAAAGAGCTGCGCATTGGAAAATTCAGGGCTATGTCGTGTAGATGATGGCCTAACAGGAGGCTTTAAAATTTTCTTTCTAGTGTCCTTCGTTTGGGAGAAAAATGCAAAGGTACAAGACAGCTTTTCCTTGCAAATATCTCTCTTTTGCAAAGAGCTACGCATTGGAAAATTCAGGGCTATGTCGTGTAGATGATGGCCTAACAGGAGGCTTTAAAATTTTCTTTCTAGTGACCTTCGTTTGGGAGAAAAATGCAAAGGTACAAGACAGCTTTTCCTTGCCAATATCTCTCTTTTGCAAAGAGCTGCGCATTGGAAAATTCAGGGCTATGTCGTGTAGATGATGGCCTAACAGGAGGCTTTAACATTTTCTTTCTAGTGTCCTTCGTTTGGGAGAAAAATGCAATGGTACAAGACAGCTTTTCCTTGCCAATATCTCTCTTTTGCAAAGAGCTGCGCATTGGAAAATTCAGGGCTATGTCGTGTAGATGATGGCCTAACAGGAGGCTTTAACATTTTCTTTCTAGTGTCCTTCGTTTGGGAGAAAAATGCAATGGTACAAGACAGCTTTTCCTTGCCAATATCTCTCTTTTGCAAAGAGCTGCGCATTGGAAAATTCAGGGCTATGTCGTGTAGATGATGGCCTAACAGGAGGCTTTAAAATTTTCTTTCTAGTGTCCTTCGTTTGGGAGAAAAATGCAAAGGTACAAGACAGCTTTTCCTTGCCAATATCTCTCTTTTGCAAAGAGCTGCGCATTGGAAAATTCAGGGCTATGTCGTGTAGATGATGGCCTAACAGGAGGCTTTAAAATTTTCTTTCTAGTGTCCTTCGTTTGGGAGAAAAATGCAAAGGTACAAGACAGCTTTTCCTTGCAAATATCTCTCTTTTGCAAAGAGCTACGCATTGGAAAATTCAGGGCTATGTCGTGTAGATGATGGCCTAACAGGAGGCTTTAAAATTTTCTTTCTAGTGACCTTCGTTTGGGAGAAAAATGCAAAGGTACAAGACAGCTTTTCCTTGCCAATATCTCTCTTTTGCAAAGAGCTGTGCATTGGAAAATTCAGGGCTATGTCGTGTAGATGATGGCCTAACAGCAGGCTTTAAAATGTTCTTTCTAGTGTCCTTCGTTTGGGAGAAAAATGCAATGGTACAAGACAGCTTTTCCTTGCCAATATCTCTCTTTTGCAAAGAGCTGCGCATTGGAAAATTCAGGGCTATGTCGTGTAGATGATGGCCTAACAGGAGGCTTTAAAATTTTCTTTCTAGTGTCCTTCGTTTGGGAGAAAAATGCAAAGGTACAAGACAGCTTTTCCTTGCCAATATCTCTCTTTTGCAAAGAGCTACGCATTGGAAAATTCAGGGCTATGTCGTGTAGATGATGGCCTAACAGGAGGCTTTAACATTTTCTTTCTAGTGACCTTCGTTTGGGAGAAAAATGCAAAGGTACAAGACAGCTTTTCCTTGCCAATATCTCTCTTTTGCAAAGAGCTGCGCATTGGAAAATTCAGGGCTATGTCGTGTAGATGATGGCCTAACAGGAGGCTTTAAAATTTTCTTTCTAGTGTCCTTCGTTTGGGAGAAAAATGCAATGGTACAAGACAGCTTTTCCTTGCCAATATCTCTCTTTTGCAAAGAGCTGCGCATTGGAAAATTCAGGGCTATGTCGTGTAGATGATGGCCTAACAGGAGGCTTTAAAATTTTCTTTCTAGTGACCTTCGTTTGGGAGAAAAATGCAAAGGTACAAGACAGCTTTTCCTTGCCAATATCTCTCTTTTGCAAAGAGCTGCGCATTGGAAAATTCAGGGCTATGTCGTGTAGATGATGGCCTAACAGGAGGCTTTAACATTTTCTTTCTAGTGTCCTTCGTTTGGGAGAAAAATGCAATGGTACAAGACAGCTTTTCCTTGCCAATATCTCTCTTTTGCAAAGAGTTGCGCATTGGAAAATTCAGGGCTATGTCGTGTAGATGATGGCCTAACAGGGGGCTTTAAAATTTTCTTTCTAGTGACCTTCGTTTGGGAGAAAAATGCAAAGGTACAAGACAGCTTTTCCTTGCCAATATCTCTCTTTTGCAAAGAGCTGCGCATTGGAAAATTCAGGGCTATGTCGTGTAGATGATGGCCTAACAGGAGGCTTTAACATTTTCTTTCTAGTGTCCTTCGTTTGGGAGAAAAATGCAATGGTACAAGACAGCTTTTCCTTGCCAATATCTCTCTTTTGCAAAGAGCTGCGCATTGGAAAATTCAGGGCTATGTCGTGTAGATGATGGCCAAACAGGAGGCTTTAAAATTTTCTTTCTAGTGTCCTTCGTTTGGGAGAAAAATGCAAAGGTACAAGACAGCTTTTCCTTGCCAATATCTCTCTTTTGCAAAGAGCTGCGCATTGGAAAATTCAGGGCTATGTCGTGTAGATGATGGCCTAACAGGAGGCTTTAAAATTTTCTTTCTAGTGACCTTCGTTTGGGAGAAAAATGCAAAGGTACAAGACAGCTTTTCCTTGCCAATATCTCTCTTTTGCAAAGAGCTGCGCATTGGAAAATTCAGGGCTATGTCGTGTAGATGATGGCCTAACAGCAGGCTTTAAAATGTTCTTTCTAGTGTCCTTCGTTTGGGAGAAAAATGCAATGGTACAAGACAGCTTTTCCTTGCCAATATCTCTCTTTTGCAAAGAGCTACGCATTGGAAAATTCAGGGCTATGTCGTGTAGATGATGGCCTAACAGGAGGCTTTAAAATTTTCTTTCTAGTGACCTTCGTTTGGGAGAAAAATGCAAAGGTACAAGACAGCTTTTCCTTGCCAATATCTCTCTTTTGCAAAGAGCTGCGCATTGGAAAATTCAGGGCTATGTCGTGTAGATGATGGCCTAACAGGAGGCTTTAAAATTTTCTTTCTAGTGTCCTTCGTTTGGGAGAAAAATGCAAAGGTACAAGACAGCTTTTCCTTGCCAATATCTCTCTTTTGCAAAGAGCTACGCATTGGAAAATTCAGGGCTATGTCGTGTAGATGATGGCCTAACAGGAGGCTTTAAAATTTTCTTTCTAGTGACCTTCGTTTTGGAGAAAAATGCAAAGGTACAAGACAGCTTTTCCTTGCCAATATCTCTCTTTTGCAAAGAGCTGCGCATTGGAAAATTCAGGGCTATGTCGTGTAGATGATGGCCTAACAGGAGGCTTTAAAATTTTCTTTCTAGTGTCCTTCTTTTGGGAGAAAAATGCAATGGTACAAGACAGCTTTTCCTTGCCAATATCTCTCTATTGCAAAGAGCTGCGCATTGGAAAATTCAGGGCTATGTCGTGTAGATGATGGCCTAACAGGAGGCTTTAAAATTTTCTTTCTAGTTTCCTTCGTTTGGGAGAAAAATGCAAAGGTACAAGACAGCTTTTCCTTGCCAATATCTCTCTTTTGCAAAGAGCTGCGCATTGGAAAATTCAGGGCTATGTCGTGTAGATGATGGCCTAACAGGAGGCTTTAAAATTTTCTTTCTAGCGTCCTTCGTTTGGGAGAAAAATGCAAAGGTACAAGACAGCTTTTCCTTGCCAATATCTCTCTTTTGCAAAGAGCTACGCATTGGAAAATTCAGGGCTATGTCGTGTAAATGATGGCCTAACAGGAGGCTTTAAAATTTTCTTTCTAGTGTCCTTCGTTTGGGAGAAAAATGCAATGGTACAAGACAGCTTTTCCTTGCCAATATCTCTCTTTTGCAAAGAGCTGCGCATTGGAAAATTCAGGGCTATGTCGTGTAGATGATGGCCTAACAGGAGGCTTTAAAATTTTCTTTCTAGTTTCCTTCGTTTGGGAGAAAAATGCAAAGGTACAAGACAGCTTTTCCTTGCCAATATCTCTCTTTTGCAAAGAGCTGCGCATTGGAAAATTCAGGGCTATGTCGTGTAGATGATGGCCTAACAGGAGGCTTTAAAATTTTCTTTCTAGTGTCCTTCGTTTGGGAGAAAAATGCAATGGTACAAGACAGCTTTTCCTTGCCAATATCTCTCTATTGCAAAGAGCTGCGCATTGGAAAATTCAGGGCTATGTCGTGTAGATGATGGCCTAACAGGAGGCTTTAAAATGTTCTTTCTAGTGTCCTTCGTTTGGGAGAAAAATGCAATGGTACAAGACAGCTTTTCCTTGCCAATATCTCTCTTTTGCAAAGAGCTGCGCATTGGAAAATTCAGGGCTATGTCGTGTAGATGATGGCCTAACAGGAGGCTTTAAAATTTTCTTTCTAGCGTCCTTCGTTTGGGAGAAAAATGCAAAGGTACAAGACAGCTTTTCCTTGCCAATATCTCTCTTTTGCAAAGAGCTGCGCATTGGAAAATTCAGGGCTATGTCGTGTAGATGATGGCCTAACAGGAGGCTTTAAAATGTTCTTTCTAGTGTCCTTCGTTTGGGAGAAAAATGCAATGGTACAAGACAGCTTTTCCTTGCCAATATCTCTCTTTTGCAAAGAGCTACGCATTGGAAAATTCAGGGCTATGTCGTGTAGATGATGGCCTAACAGGAGGCTTTAAAATTTTCTTTCTAGTGACCTTCGTTTGGGAGAAAAATGCAAAGGTACAAGACAGCTTTTCCTTGCCAATATCTCTCTTTTGCAAAGAGCTGCGCATTGGAAAATTCAGGGCTATGTCGTGTAGATGATGGCCTAACAGGAGGCTTTAAAATTTTCTTTCTAGTGTCCTTCGTTTGGGAGAAAAATGCAAAGGTACAAGACAGCTTTTCCTTGCCAATATCTCTCTTTTGCAAAGAGCTACGCATTGGAAAATTCAGGGCTATGTCGTGTAGATGATGGCCTAACAGGAGGCTTTAAAATTTTCTTTCTAGTGACCTTCGTTTTGGAGAAAAATGCAAAGGTACAAGACAGCTTTTCCTTGCCAATATCTCTCTTTTGCAAAGAGCTGCGCATTGGAAAATTCAGGGCTATGTCGTGTAGATGATGGCCTAACAGGAGGCTTTAAAATTTTCTTTCTAGTGTCCTTCTTTTGGGAGAAAAATGCAATGGTACAAGACAGCTTTTCCTTGCCAATATCTCTCTATTGCAAAGAGCTGCGCATTGGAAAATTCAGGGCTATGTCGTGTAGATGATGGCCTAACAGGAGGCTTTAAAATTTTCTTTCTAGTTTCCTTCGTTTGGGAGAAAAATGCAAAGGTACAAGACAGCTTTTCCTTGCCAATATCTCTCTTTTGCAAAGAGCTGCGCATTGGAAAATTCAGGGCTATGTCGTGTAGATGATGGCCTAACAGGAGGCTTTAAAATTTTCTTTCTAGCGTCCTTCGTTTGGGAGAAAAATGCAAAGGTACAAGACAGCTTTTCCTTGCCAATATCTCTCTTTTGCAAAGAGCTACGCATTGGAAAATTCAGGGCTATGTCGTGTAAATGATGGCCTAACAGGAGGCTTTAAAATTTTCTTTCTAGTGTCCTTCGTTTGGGAGAAAAATGCAATGGTACAAGACAGCTTTTCCTTGCCAATATCTCTCTTTTGCAAAGAGCTGCGCATTGGAAAATTCAGGGCTATGTCGTGTAGATGATGGCCTAACAGGAGGCTTTAAAATTTTCTTTCTAGTTTCCTTCGTTTGGGAGAAAAATGCAAAGGTACAAGACAGCTTTTCCTTGCCAATATCTCTCTTTTGCAAAGAGCTGCGCATTGGAAAATTCAGGGCTATGTCGTGTAGATGATGGCCTAACAGGAGGCTTTAAAATTTTCTTTCTAGTGTCCTTCGTTTGGGAGAAAAATGCAATGGTACAAGACAGCTTTTCCTTGCCAATATCTCTCTATTGCAAAGAGCTGCGCATTGGAAAATTCAGGGCTATGTCGTGTAGATGATGGCCTAACAGGAGGCTTTAAAATGTTCTTTCTAGTGTCCTTCGTTTGGGAGAAAAATGCAATGGTACAAGACAGCTTTTCCTTGCCAATATCTCTCTTTTGCAAAGAGCTGCGCATTGGAAAATTCAGGGCTATGTCGTGTAGATGATGGCCTAACAGGAGGCTTTAAAATTTTCTTTCTAGCGTCCTTCGTTTGGGAGAAAAATGCAAAGGTACAAGACAGCTTTTCCTTGCCAATATCTCTCTTTTGCAAAGAGCTGCGCATTGGAAAATTCAGGGCTATGTCGTGTAGATGATGGCCTAACAGGAGGCTTTAAAATTTTCTTTCTAGTGTCCTTCGTTTGGGAGAAAAATGCAAAGGTACAAGACAGCTTTTCCTTGCAAATATCTCTCTTTTGCAAAGAGCTACGCATTGGAAAATTCAGGGCTATGTCGTGTAGATGATGGCCTAACAGGAGGCTTTAAAATTTTCTTTCTAGTGACCTTCGTTTGGGAGAAAAATGCAAAGGTACAAGACAGCTTTTCCTTGCCAATATCTCTCTTTTGCAAAGAGCTGCGCATTGGAAAATTCAGGGCTATGTCGTGTAGATGATGGCCTAACAGGAGGCTTTAACATTTTCTTTCTAGTGTCCTTCGTTTGGGAGAAAAATGCAATGGTACAAGACAGCTTTTCCTTGCCAATATCTCTCTTTTGCAAAGAGCTGCGCATTGGAAAATTCAGGGCTATGTCGTGTAGATGATGGCCTAACAGGAGGCATTAAAATTTTCTTTCTAGAGTCCTTCGTTTGGGAGAAAAATGCAATGGTACAAGACAGCTTTTCCTTGCCAATATCTCTCTTTTGCAAAGAGCTGCGCATTGGAAAATTCAGGGCTATGTCGTGTAGATGGTGGCCTAACAGGAGGCTTTAAAATTTTCTTTCTAGTGTCCTTCGTTTGGGAGAAAAATGCAAAGGTACAAGACAGCTTTTCCTTGCCAATATCTCTCTTTTGCAAAGAGCTGCGCATTGGAAAATTCAGGGCTATGTCGTGTAGATGATGGCCTAACAGGAGGCTTTAAAATTTTCTTTCTAGTGTCCTTCGTTTGGGAGAAAAATGCAAAGGTACAAGACAGCTTTTCCTTGCAAATATCTCTCTTTTGCAAAGAGCTACGCATTGGAAAATTCAGGGCTATGTCGTGTAGATGATGGCCTAACAGGGGGCTTTAAAATTTTCTTTCTAGTGACCTTCGTTTGGGAGAAAAATGCAAAGGTACAAGACAGCTTTTCCTTGCCAATATCTCTCTTTTGCAAAGAGCTGTGCATTGGAAAATTCAGGGCTATGTCGTGTAGATGATGGCCTAACAGCAGGCTTTAAAATGTTCTTTCTAGTGTCCTTCGTTTGGGAGAAAAATGCAATGGTACAAGACAGCTTTTCCTTGCCAATATCTCTCTTTTGCAAAGAGCTGCGCATTGGAAAATTCAGGGCTATGTCGTGTAGATGATGGCCTAACAGGAGGCTTTAAAATTTTCTTTCTAGTGACCTTCGTTTGGGAGAAAAATGCAAAGGTACAAGACAGCTTTTCCTTGCCAATATCTCTCTTTTGCAAAGAGCTGCGCATTGGAAAATTCAGGGCTATGTCGTGTAGATGATGGCCTAACAGGAGGCTTTAACATTTTCTTTCTAGTGTCCTTCGTTTGGGAGAAAAATGCAATGGTACAAGACAGCTTTTCCTTGCCAATATCTCTCTTTTGCAAAGAGTTGCGCATTGGAAAATTCAGGGCTATGTCGTGTAGATGATGGCCTAACAGGGGGCTTTAAAATTTTCTTTCTAGTGACCTTCGTTTGGGAGAAAAATGCAAAGGTACAAGACAGCTTTTCCTTGCCAATATCTCTCTTTTGCAAAGAGCTGCGCATTGGAAAATTCAGGGCTATGTCGTGTAGATGATGGCCTAACAGGAGGCTTTAACATTTTCTTTCTAGTGTCCTTCGTTTGGGAGAAAAATGCAATGGTACAAGACAGATTTTCCTTGCCAATATCTCTCTTTTGCAAAGAGCTGCGCATTGGAAAATTCAGGGCTATGTCGTGTAGATGATGGCCAAACAGGAGGCTTTAAAATTTTCTTTCTAGTGTCCTTCGTTTGGGAGAAAAATGCAATGGTACAAGACAGCTTTTCCTTGCCAATATCTCTCTTTTGCAAAGAGCTGCGCATTGGAAAATTCAGGGCTATGTCGTGTAGATGATGGCCTAACAGGAGGCTTTAAAATTTTCTTTCTAGTGACCTTCGTTTGGGAGAAAAATGCAAAGGTACAAGACAGCTTTTCCTTGCCAATATCTCTCTTTTGCAAAGAGCTGCGCATTGGAAAATTCAGGGCTATGTCGTGTAGATGATGGCCTAACAGCAGGCTTTAAAATGTTCTTTCTAGTGTCCTTCGTTTGGGAGAAAAATGCAATGGTACAAGACAGCTTTTCCTTGCCAATATCTCTCTTTTGCAAAGAGCTACGCATTGGAAAATTCAGGGCTATGTCGTGTAGATGATGGCCTAACAGGAGGCTTTAAAATTTTCTTTCTAGTGACCTTCGTTTGGGAGAAAAATGCAAAGGTACAAGACAGCTTTTCCTTGCCAATATCTCTCTTTTGCAAAGAGCTGCGCATTGGAAAATTCAGGGCTATGTCGTGTAGATGATGGCCTAACAGGAGGCTTTAAAATTTTCTTTCTAGTGTCCCTCGTTTGGGAGAAAAATGCAAAGGTACAAGACAGCTTTTCCTTGCCAATATCTCTCTTTTGCAAAGAGCTACGCATTGGAAAATTCAGGGCTATGTCGTGTAGATGATGGCCTAACAGGAGGCTTTAAAATTTTCTTTCTAGTGACCTTCGTTTTGGAGAAAAATGCAAAGGTACAAGACAGCTTTTCCTTGCCAATATCTCTCTTTTGCAAAGAGCTGCGCATTGGAAAATTCAGGGCTATGTCGTGTAGATGATGGCCTAACAGGAGGCTTTAAAATTTTCTTTCTAGTGTCCTTCTTTTGGGAGAAAAATGCAATGGTACAAGACAGCTTTTCCTTGCCAATATCTCTCTATTGCAAAGAGCTGCGCATTGGAAAATTCAGGGCTATGTCGTGTAGATGATGGCCTAGCAGGAGGCTTTAAAATGTTCTTTCTAGTGTCCTTCGTTTGGGAGAAAAATGCAATGGTACAAGACAGCTTTTCCTTGCCAATATCTCTCTTTTGCAAAGAGCTGCGCATTGGAAAATTCAGGGCTATGTCGTGTAGATGATGGCCTAACAGGAGGCTTTAAAATGTTCTTTCTAGTGTCCTTCGTTTGGGAGAAAAATGCAATGGTACAAGACAGCTTTTCCTTGCCAATATCTCTCTTTTGCAAAGAGCTGCGCATTGGAAAATTCAGGGCTATGTCGTGTAAATGATGGCCTAACAGGAGGCTTTAACATTTTCTTTCTAGTGACCTTCGTTTGGGAGAAAAATGCAAAGGTACAAGACAGCTTTTCCTTGCCAATATCTCTCTTTTGCAAAGAGCTGCGCATTGGAAAATTCAGGGCTATGTCGTGTAGATGATGGCCTAACAGGAGGCTTTAAAATTTTCTTTCTAGTGACCTTCGTTTGGGAGAAAAATGCAAAGGTACAAGACAGCTTTTCCTTGCCAATATCTCTCTTTTGCAAAGAGCTGCGCATTGGAAAATTCAGGGCTATGTCGTGTAGATGATGGCCTAACAGCAGGCTTTAAAATGTTCTTTCTAGTGTCCTTCGTTTGGGAGAAAAATGCAATGGTACAAGACAGCTTTTCCTTGCCAATATCTCTCTTTTGCAAAGAGCTGCGCATTGGAAAATTCAGGGCTATGTCGTGTAGATGATGGCCTAACAGGGGGCTTTAAAATTTTCTTTCTAGTGACCTTCGTTTGGGAGAAAAATGCAAAGGTACAAGACAGCTTTTCCTTGCCAATATCTCTCTTTTGCAAAGAGCTGCGCATTGGAAAATTCAGGGCTATGTCGTGTAGATGATGGCCTAACAGGAGGCTTTAACATTTTCTTTCTAGTGTCCTTCGTTTGGGAGAAAAATGCAATGGTACAAGACAGCTTTTCCTTGCCAATATCTCTCTTTTGCAAAGAGCTGCGCATTGGAAAATTCAGGGCTATGTCGTGTAGATGATGGCCTAACAGGAGGCTTTAAAATTTTCTTTCTAGTGTCCTTCGTTTGGGAGAAAAATGCAATGGTACAAGACAGCTTTTCCTTGCCAATATCTCTCTTTTGCAAAGAGCTGCGCATTGGAAAATTCAGGGCTATGTCGTGTAGATGATGGCCTAACAGGAGGCTTTAAAATTTTCTTTCTAGTGACCTTCGTTTGGGAGAAAAATGCAAAGGTACAAGACAGCTTTTCCTTGCCAATATCTCTCTTTTGCAAAGAGCTGCGCATTGGAAAATTCAGGGCTATGTCGTGTAGATGATGGCCTAACAGCAGGCTTTAAAATGTTCTTTCTAGTGTCCTTCGTTTGGGAGAAAAATGCAATGGTACAAGACAGCTTTTCCTTGCCAATATCTCTCTTTTGCAAAGAGCTACGCATTGGAAAATTCAGGGCTATGTCGTGTAGATGATGGCCTAACAGGAGGCTTTAAAATTTTCTTTCTAGTGACCTTCGTTTGGGAGAAAAATGCAAAGGTACAAGACAGCTTTTCCTTGCCAATATCTCTCTTTTGCAAAGAGCTGCGCATTGGAAAATTCAGGGCTATGTCGTGTAGATGATGGCCTAACAGGAGGCTTTAAAATTTTCTTTCTAGTGTCCTTCGTTTGGGAGAAAAATGCAAAGGTACAAGACAGCTTTTCCTTGCCAATATCTCTCTTTTGCAAAGAGCTACGCATTGGAAAATTCAGGGCTATGTCGTGTAGATGATGGCCTAACAGGAGGCTTTAAAATTTTCTTTCTAGTGACCTTCGTTTTGGAGAAAAATGCAAAGGTACAAGACAGCTTTTCCTTGCCAATATCTCTCTTTTGCAAAGAGCTGCGCATTGGAAAATTCAGGGCTATGTCGTGTAGATGATGGCCTAACAGGAGGCTTTAAAATTTTCTTTCTAGTGTCCTTCGTTTGGGAGAAAAATGCAATGGTACAAGACAGCTTTTCCTTGCCAATATCTCTCTATTGCAAAGAGCTGCGCATTGGAAAATTCAGGGCTATGTCGTGTAGATGATGGCCTAGCAGGAGGCTTTAAAATGTTCTTTCTAGTGTCCTTCGTTTGGGAGAAAAATGCAATGGTACAAGACAGCTTTTCCTTGCCAATATCTCTCTTTTGCAAAGAGCTGCGCATTGGAAAATTCAGGGCTATGTCGTGTAGATGATGGCCTAACAGGAGGCTTTAAAATGTTCTTTCTAGTGTCCTTCGTTTGGGAGAAAAATGCAATGGTACAAGACAGCTTTTCCTTGCCAATATCTCTCTTTTGCAAAGAGCTGCGCATTGGAAAATTCAGGGCTATGTCGTGTAAATGATGGCCTAACAGGAGGCTTTAACATTTTCTTTCTAGTGACCTTCGTTTGGGAGAAAAATGCAAAGGTACAAGACAGCTTTTCCTTGCCAATATCTCTCTTTTGCAAAGAGCTGCGCATTGGAAAATTCAGGGCTATGTCGTGTAGATGATGGCCTAACAGGAGGCTTTAAAATTTTCTTTCTAGTGACCTTCGTTTGGGAGAAAAATGCAAAGGTACAAGACAGCTTTTCCTTGCCAATATCTCTCTTTTGCAAAGAGCTGCGCATTGGAAAATTCAGGGCTATGTCGTGTAGATGATGGCCTAACAGCAGGCTTTAAAATGTTCTTTCTAGTGTCCTTCGTTTGGGAGAAAAATGCAATGGTACAAGACAGCTTTTCCTTGCCAATATCTCTCTTTTGCAAAGAGCTGCGCATTGGAAAATTCAGGGCTATGTCGTGTAGATGATGGCCTAACAGGGGGCTTTAAAATTTTCTTTCTAGTGACCTTCGTTTGGGAGAAAAATGCAAAGGTACAAGACAGCTTTTCCTTGCCAATATCTCTCTTTTGCAAAGAGCTGCGCATTGGAAAATTCAGGGCTATGTCGTGTAGATGATGGCCTAACAGGAGGCTTTAACATTTTCTTTCTAGTGTCCTTCGTTTGGGAGAAAAATGCAATGGTACAAGACAGCTTTTCCTTGCCAATATCTCTCTTTTGCAAAGAGCTGCGCATTGGAAAATTCAGGGCTATGTCGTGTAGATGATGGCCTAACAGGAGGCTTTAAAATTTTCTTTCTAGTGTCCTTCGTTTGGGAGAAAAATGCAATGGTACAAGACAGCTTTTCCTTGCCAATATCTCTCTTTTGCAAAGAGCTGCGCATTGGAAAATTCAAGGCTATGTCGTGTAGATGATGGACTAACAGGAGGCTTTAAAATTTTCTTTCTAGTGTCCTTCGTTTGGGAGAAAAATGCAAAGGTACAAGACAGCTTTTCCTTGCCAATATCTCTCTTTTGCAAAGAGCTGCGCATTGGAAAATTCAGGGCTATGTCGTGTAGATGATGGCCTAACAGGAGGCTTTAAAATTTTCTTTCTAGTGTCCTTCGTTTGGGAGAAAAATGCAAAGGTACAAGACAGCTTTTCCTTGCAAATATCTCTCTTTTGCAAAGAGCTACGCATTGGAAAATTCAGGGCTATGTCGTGTAGATGATGGCCTAACAGGAGGCTTTAAAATTTTCTTTCTAGTGTCCTTCGTTTGGGAGAAAAATGCAAAGGTACAAGACAGCTTTTCCTTGCCAATATCTCTCTTTTGCAAAGAGCTGCGCATTGGAAAATTCAGGGCTATGTCGTGTAGATGATGGCCTAACAGCAGGCTTTAAAATGTTCTTTCTAGTATCCTTCGTTTGGGAGAAAAATGCAATGGTACAAGACAGCTTTTCCTTGCCAATATCTCTCTTTTGCAAAGAGCTGCGCATTGGAAAATTCAGGGCTATGTCGTGTAGATGATGGTCTAACAGGAGGCTTTAAAATTTTCTTTCTAGTGTCCTTCGTTTGGGAGAAAAATGCAAAGGTACAAGACAGCTTTTCCTTGCCAATATCTCTCTTTTGCAAAGAGCTACGCATTGGAAAATTCAGGGCTATGTCGTGTAGATGATGGCCTAACAGGAGGCTTTAAAATTTTCTTTCTAGTGACCTTCGTTTGGGAGAAAAATGCAAAGGTACAAGACAGCTTTTCCTTGCCAATATCTCTCTTTTGCAAAGAGCTGCGCATTGGAAAATTCAGGGCTATGTCGTGTAGATGATGGCCTAACAGGAGGCTTTAAAATTTTCTTTCTAGCGTCCTTCGTTTATGAGAAAAATGCAAAGGTACAAGACAGCTTTTCCTTGCCAATATCTCTCTTTTGCAAAGAGCTACGCATTGGAAAATTCAGGGCTATGTCGTGTAGATGATGGCCTAACAGGAGGCTTTAAAATTTTCTTTCTAGTGTCCTTCGTTTGGGAGAAAAATGCAATGGTACAAGACAGCTTTTCCTTGCCAATATCTCTCTTTTGCAAAGAGCTGCGCATTGGAAAATTCAGGGCTATGTCGTGTAGATGACGGCCTAACAGGAGGCTTTAAAATTTTCTTTCTAGTTTCCTTCGTTTGGGAGAAAAATGCAAAGGTACAAGACAGCTTTTCCTTGCCAATATCTCTCTTTTGCAAAGAGCTGCGCATTGGAAAATTCAGGGCTATGTCGTGTAGATGATGGCCTAACAGGGGGCTTTAAAATTTTCTTTCTAGTGACCTTCGTTTGGGAGAAAAATGCAAAGGTACAAGACAGCTTTTCCTTGCCAATATCTCTCTTTTGCAAAGAGCTGCGCATTGGAAAACTCAGGGCTATGTCGTGTAGATGATGGCCTAACAGGAGGCTTTAACATTTTCTTTCTAGTGTCCTTCGTTTGGGAGAAAAATGCAATGGTACAAGACAGCTTTTCCTTGCCAATATCTCTCTTTTGCAAAGAGCTGCGCATTGGAAAATTCAGGGCTATGTCGTGTAGATGATGGCCTAACAGGAGGCTTTAAAATTTTCTTTCTAGTGTCCTTCGTTTGGGAGAAAAATGCAATGGTACAAGACAGCTTTTCCTTGCCAATATCTCTCTTTTGCAAAGAGCTGCGCATTGGAAAATTCAGGGCTATGTCGTGTAGATGATGGCCTAACAGGAGGCTTTAAAATTTTCTTTCTAGCGTCCTTCGTTTGGGAGAAAAATGCAAAGGTACAAGACAGCTTTTCCTTGCCAATATCTCTCTTTTGCAAAGAGCTGCGCATTGGAAAATTCAGGGCTATGTCGTGTAGATGATGGCCTAACAGGAGGCTTTAAAATTTTCTTTCTAGTGTCCTTCGTTTGGGAGAAAAATGCAAAGGTACAAGACAGCTTTTCCTTGCAAATATCTCTCTTTTGCAAAGAGCTACGCATTGGAAAATTCAGGGCTATGTCGTGTAGATGATGGCCTAACAGGAGGCTTTAAAATTTTCTTTCTAGTGACCTTCGTTTGGGAGAAAAATGCAAAGGTACAAGACAGCTTTTCCTTGCCAATATCTCTCTTTTGCAAAGAGCTGCGCATTGGAAAATTCAGGGCTATGTCGTGTAGATGATGGCCTAACAGGAGGCTTTAACATTTTCTTTCTAGTGTCCTTCGTTTGGGAGAAAAATGCAATGGTACAAGACAGCTTTTCCTTGCCAATATCTCTCTTTTCTAAAGAGCTGCGCATTGGAAAATTCAGGGCTATGTCGTGTAGATGATGGCCTAACAGGAGGCTTTAACATTTTCTTTCTAGTGTCCTTCGTTTGGGAGAAAAATGCAATGGTACAAGACAGCTTTTCCTTGCCAATATCTCTCTTTTGCAAAGAGCTGCGCATTGGAAAATTCAGGGCTATGTCGTGTAGATGATGGCCTAACAGGAGGCTTTAAAATTTTCTTTCTAGTGTCCTTCGTTTGGGAGAAAAATGCAAAGGTACAAGACAGCTTTTCCTTGCCAATATCTCTCTTTTGCAAAGAGCTGCGCATTGGAAAATTCAGGGCTATGTCGTGTAGATGATGGCCTAACAGGAGGCTTTAAAATTTTCTTTCTAGTGTCCTTCGTTTGGGAGAAAAATGCAAAGGTACAAGACAGCTTTTCCTTGCAAATATCTCTCTTTTGCAAAGAGCTACGCATTGGAAAATTCAGGGCTATGTCGTGTAGATGATGGCCTAACAGGAGGCTTTAAAATTTTCTTTCTAGTGACCTTCGTTTGGGAGAAAAATGCAAAGGTACAAGACAGCTTTTCCTTGCCAATATCTCTCTTTTGCAAAGAGCTGTGCATTGGAAAATTCAGGGCTATGTCGTGTAGATGATGGCCTAACAGCAGGCTTTAAAATGTTCTTTCTAGTGTCCTTCGTTTGGGAGAAAAATGCAATGGTACAAGACAGCTTTTCCTTGCCAATATCTCTCTTTTGCAAAGAGCTGCGCATTGGAAAATTCAGGGCTATGTCGTGTAGATGATGGCCTAACAGGAGGCTTTAAAATTTTCTTTCTAGTGTCCTTCGTTTGGGAGAAAAATGCAAAGGTACAAGACAGCTTTTCCTTGCCAATATCTCTCTTTTGCAAAGAGCTACGCATTGGAAAATTCAGGGCTATGTCGTGTAGATGATGGCCTAACAGGAGGCTTTAACATTTTCTTTCTAGTGACCTTCGTTTGGGAGAAAAATGCAAAGGTACAAGACAGCTTTTCCTTGCCAATATCTCTCTTTTGCAAAGAGCTGCGCATTGGAAAATTCAGGGCTATGTCGTGTAGATGATGGCCTAACAGGAGGCTTTAAAATTTTCTTTCTAGTGTCCTTCGTTTGGGAGAAAAATGCAATGGTACAAGACAGCTTTTCCTTGCCAATATCTCTCTTTTGCAAAGAGCTGCGCATTGGAAAATTCAGGGCTATGTCGTGTAGATGATGGCCTAACAGGAGGCTTTAAAATTTTCTTTCTAGTGACCTTCGTTTGGGAGAAAAATGCAAAGGTACAAGACAGCTTTTCCTTGCCAATATCTCTCTTTTGCAAAGAGCTGCGCATTGGAAAATTCAGGGCTATGTCGTGTAGATGATGGCCTAACAGGAGGCTTTAACATTTTCTTTCTAGTGTCCTTCGTTTGGGAGAAAAATGCAATGGTACAAGACAGCTTTTCCTTGCCAATATCTCTCTTTTGCAAAGAGTTGCGCATTGGAAAATTCAGGGCTATGTCGTGTAGATGATGGCCTAACAGGGGGCTTTAAAATTTTCTTTCTAGTGACCTTCGTTTGGGAGAAAAATGCAAAGGTACAAGACAGCTTTTCCTTGCCAATATCTCTCTTTTGCAAAGAGCTGCGCATTGGAAAATTCAGGGCTATGTCGTGTAGATGATGGCCTAACAGGAGGCTTTAACATTTTCTTTCTAGTGTCCTTCGTTTGGGAGAAAAATGCAATGGTACAAGACAGCTTTTCCTTGCCAATATCTCTCTTTTGCAAAGAGCTGCGCATTGGAAAATTCAGGGCTATGTCGTGTAGATGATGGCCAAACAGGAGGCTTTAAAATTTTCTTTCTAGTGTCCTTCGTTTGGGAGAAAAATGCAAAGGTACAAGACAGCTTTTCCTTGCCAATATCTCTCTTTTGCAAAGAGCTGCGCATTGGAAAATTCAGGGCTATGTCGTGTAGATGATGGCCTAACAGGAGGCTTTAAAATTTTCTTTCTAGTGACCTTCGTTTGGGAGAAAAATGCAAAGGTACAAGACAGCTTTTCCTTGCCAATATCTCTCTTTTGCAAAGAGCTGCGCATTGGAAAATTCAGGGCTATGTCGTGTAGATGATGGCCTAACAGCAGGCTTTAAAATGTTCTTTCTAGTGTCCTTCGTTTGGGAGAAAAATGCAATGGTACAAGACAGCTTTTCCTTGCCAATATCTCTCTTTTGCAAAGAGCTACGCATTGGAAAATTCAGGGCTATGTCGTGTAGATGATGGCCTAACAGGAGGCTTTAAAATTTTCTTTCTAGTGACCTTCGTTTGGGAGAAAAATGCAAAGGTACAAGACAGCTTTTCCTTGCCAATATCTCTCTTTTGCAAAGAGCTGCGCATTGGAAAATTCAGGGCTATGTCGTGTAGATGATGGCCTAACAGGAGGCTTTAAAATTTTCTTTCTAGTGTCCTTCGTTTGGGAGAAAAATGCAAAGGTACAAGACAGCTTTTCCTTGCCAATATCTCTCTTTTGCAAAGAGCTACGCATTGGAAAATTCAGGGCTATGTCGTGTAGATGATGGCCTAACAGGAGGCTTTAAAATTTTCTTTCTAGTGACCTTCGTTTTGGAGAAAAATGCAAAGGTACAAGACAGCTTTTCCTTGCCAATATCTCTCTTTTGCAAAGAGCTGCGCATTGGAAAATTCAGGGCTATGTCGTGTAGATGATGGCCTAACAGGAGGCTTTAAAATTTTCTTTCTAGTGTCCTTCTTTTGGGAGAAAAATGCAATGGTACAAGACAGCTTTTCCTTGCCAATATCTCTCTTTTGCAAAGAGCTGCGCATTGGAAAATTCAGGGCTATGTCGTGTAGATGATGGCCTAACAGGAGGCTTTAAAATTTTCTTTCTAGTGTCCTTCGTTTGGGAGAAAAATGCAAAGGTACAAGACAGCTTTTCCTTGCCAATATCTCTCTTTTGCAAAGAGCTACGCATTGGAAAATTCAGGGCTATGTCGTGTAGATGATGGCCTAACAGGAGGCTTTAAAATTTTCTTTCTAGTGACCTTCGTTTTGGAGAAAAATGCAAAGGTACAAGACAGCTTTTCCTTGCCAATATCTCTCTTTTGCAAAGAGCTGCGCATTGGAAAATTCAGGGCTATGTCGTGTAGATGATGGCCTAACAGGAGGCTTTAAAATTTTCTTTCTAGTGTCCTTCGTTTGGGAGAAAAATGCAATGGTACAAGACAGCTTTTCCTTGCCAATATCTCTCTATTGCAAAGAGCTGCGCATTGGAAAATTCAGGGCTATGTCGTGTAGATGATGGCCTAGCAGGAGGCTTTAAAATGTTCTTTCTAGTGTCCTTCGTTTGGGAGAAAAATGCAATGGTACAAGACAGCTTTTCCTTGCCAATATCTCTCTTTTGCAAAGAGCTGCGCATTGGAAAATTCAGGGCTATGTCGTGTAGATGATGGCCTAACAGGAGGCTTTAAAATGTTCTTTCTAGTGTCCTTCGTTTGGGAGAAAAATGCAATGGTACAAGACAGCTTTTCCTTGCCAATATCTCTCTTTTGCAAAGAGCTGCGCATTGGAAAATTCAGGGCTATGTCGTGTAAATGATGGCCTAACAGGAGGCTTTAACATTTTCTTTCTAGTGACCTTCGTTTGGGAGAAAAATGCAAAGGTACAAGACAGCTTTTCCTTGCCAATATCTCTCTTTTGCAAAGAGCTGCGCATTGGAAAATTCAGGGCTATGTCGTGTAGATGATGGCCTAACAGGAGGCTTTAAAATTTTCTTTCTAGTGTCCTTCGTTTGGGAGAAAAATGCAATGGTACAAGACAGCTTTTCCTTGCCAATATCTCTCTTTTGCAAAGAGCTGCGCATTGGAAAATTCAGGGCTATGTCGTGTAGATGATGGCCTAACAGGAGGCTTTAAAATTTTCTTTCTAGTTTCCTTCGTTTGGGAGAAAAATGCAAAGGTACAAGACAGCTTTTCCTTGCCAATATCTCTCTTTTGCAAAGAGCTGCGCATTGGAAAATTCAGGGCTATGTCGTGTAGATGATGGCCTAACAGGAGGCTTTAAAATTTTCTTTCTAGCGTCCTTCGTTTGGGAGAAAAATGCAATGGTACAAGACAGCTTTTCCTTGCCAATATCTCTCTTTTGCAAAGAGCTGCGCATTGGAAAATTCAGGGCTATGTCGTGTAGATGATGGCCTAACAGGAGGCTTTAAAATTTTCTTTCTAGTGACCTTCGTTTGGGAGAAAAATGCAAAGGTACAAGACAGCTTTTCCTTGCCAATATCTCTCTTTTGCAAAGAGCTGCGCATTGGAAAATTCAGGGCTATGTCGTGTAGATGATGGCCTAACAGCAGGCTTTAAAATGTTCTTTCTAGTGTCCTTCGTTTGGGAGAAAAATGCAATGGTACAAGACAGCTTTTCCTTGCCAATATCTCTCTTTTGCAAAGAGCTACGCATTGGAAAATTCAGGGCTATGTCGTGTAGATGATGGCCTAACAGGAGGCTTTAAAATTTTCTTTCTAGTGACCTTCGTTTGGGAGAAAAATGCAAAGGTACAAGACAGCTTTTCCTTGCCAATATCTCTCTTTTGCAAAGAGCTGCGCATTGGAAAATTCAGGGCTATGTCGTGTAGATGATGGCCTAACAGGAGGCTTTAAAATTTTCTTTCTAGTGTCCTTCGTTTGGGAGAAAAATGCAAAGGTACAAGACAGCTTTTCCTTGCCAATATCTCTCTTTTGCAAAGAGCTACGCATTGGAAAATTCAGGGCTATGTCGTGTAGATGATGGCCTAACAGGAGGCTTTAAAATTTTCTTTCTAGTGACCTTCGTTTTGGAGAAAAATGCAAAGGTACAAGACAGCTTTTCCTTGCCAATATCTCTCTTTTGCAAAGAGCTGCGCATTGGAAAATTCAGGGCTATGTCGTGTAGATGATGGCCTAACAGGAGGCTTTAAAATTTTCTTTCTAGTGTCCTTCTTTTGGGAGAAAAATGCAATGGTACAAGACAGCTTTTCCTTGCCAATATCTCTCTATTGCAAAGAGCTGCGCATTGGAAAATTCAGGGCTATGTCGTGTAGATGATGGCCTAACAGGAGGCTTTAAAATTTTCTTTCTAGTTTCCTTCGTTTGGGAGAAAAATGCAAAGGTACAAGACAGCTTTTCCTTGCCAATATCTCTCTTTTGCAAAGAGCTGCGCATTGGAAAATTCAGGGCTATGTCGTGTAGATGATGGCCTAACAGGAGGCTTTAAAATTTTCTTTCTAGCGTCCTTCGTTTGGGAGAAAAATGCAAAGGTACAAGACAGCTTTTCCTTGCCAATATCTCTCTTTTGCAAAGAGCTACGCATTGGAAAATTCAGGGCTATGTCGTGTAAATGATGGCCTAACAGGAGGCTTTAAAATTTTCTTTCTAGTGTCCTTCGTTTGGGAGAAAAATGCAATGGTACAAGACAGCTTTTCCTTGCCAATATCTCTCTTTTGCAAAGAGCTGCGCATTGGAAAATTCAGGGCTATGTCGTGTAGATGATGGCCTAACAGGAGGCTTTAAAATTTTCTTTCTAGTTTCCTTCGTTTGGGAGAAAAATGCAAAGGTACAAGACAGCTTTTCCTTGCCAATATCTCTCTTTTGCAAAGAGCTGCGCATTGGAAAATTCAGGGCTATGTCGTGTAGATGATGGCCTAACAGGAGGCTTTAAAATTTTCTTTCTAGTGTCCTTCGTTTGGGAGAAAAATGCAATGGTACAAGACAGCTTTTCCTTGCCAATATCTCTCTATTGCAAAGAGCTGCGCATTGGAAAATTCAGGGCTATGTCGTGTAGATGATGGCCTAACAGGAGGCTTTAAAATGTTCTTTCTAGTGTCCTTCGTTTGGGAGAAAAATGCAATGGTACAAGACAGCTTTTCCTTGCCAATATCTCTCTTTTGCAAAGAGCTGCGCATTGGAAAATTCAGGGCTATGTCGTGTAGATGATGGCCTAACAGGAGGCTTTAAAATTTTCTTTCTAGCGTCCTTCGTTTGGGAGAAAAATGCAAAGGTACAAGACAGCTTTTCCTTGCCAATATCTCTCTTTTGCAAAGAGCTGCGCATTGGAAAATTCAGGGCTATGTCGTGTAGATGATGGCCTAACAGGAGGCTTTAAAATGTTCTTTCTAGTGTCCTTCGTTTGGGAGAAAAATGCAATGGTACAAGACAGCTTTTCCTTGCCAATATCTCTCTTTTGCAAAGAGCTACGCATTGGAAAATTCAGGGCTATGTCGTGTAGATGATGGCCTAACAGGAGGCTTTAAAATTTTCTTTCTAGTGACCTTCGTTTGGGAGAAAAATGCAAAGGTACAAGACAGCTTTTCCTTGCCAATATCTCTCTTTTGCAAAGAGCTGCGCATTGGAAAATTCAGGGCTATGTCGTGTAGATGATGGCCTAACAGGAGGCTTTAAAATTTTCTTTCTAGTGTCCTTCGTTTGGGAGAAAAATGCAAAGGTACAAGACAGCTTTTCCTTGCCAATATCTCTCTTTTGCAAAGAGCTACGCATTGGAAAATTCAGGGCTATGTCGTGTAGATGATGGCCTAACAGGAGGCTTTAAAATTTTCTTTCTAGTGACCTTCGTTTTGGAGAAAAATGCAAAGGTACAAGACAGCTTTTCCTTGCCAATATCTCTCTTTTGCAAAGAGCTGCGCATTGGAAAATTCAGGGCTATGTCGTGTAGATGATGGCCTAACAGGAGGCTTTAAAATTTTCTTTCTAGTGTCCTTCTTTTGGGAGAAAAATGCAATGGTACAAGACAGCTTTTCCTTGCCAATATCTCTCTATTGCAAAGAGCTGCGCATTGGAAAATTCAGGGCTATGTCGTGTAGATGATGGCCTAACAGGAGGCTTTAAAATTTTCTTTCTAGTTTCCTTCGTTTGGGAGAAAAATGCAAAGGTACAAGACAGCTTTTCCTTGCCAATATCTCTCTTTTGCAAAGAGCTGCGCATTGGAAAATTCAGGGTTATGTCGTGTAGATGATGGCCTAACAGGAGGCTTTAAAATTTTCTTTCTAGCGTCCTTCGTTTGGGAGAAAAATGCAAAGGTACAAGACAGCTTTTCCTTGCCAATATCTCTCTTTTGCAAAGAGCTACGCATTGGAAAATTCAGGGCTATGTCGTGTAAATGATGGCCTAACAGGAGGCTTTAAAATTTTCTTTCTAGTGTCCTTCGTTTGGGAGAAAAATGCAATGGTACAAGACAGCTTTTCCTTGCCAATATCTCTCTTTTGCAAAGAGCTGCGCATTGGAAAATTCAGGGCTATGTCGTGTAGATGATGGCCTAACAGGAGGCTTTAAAATTTTCTTTCTAGTTTCCTTCGTTTGGGAGAAAAATGCAAAGGTACAAGACAGCTTTTCCTTGCCAATATCTCTCTTTTGCAAAGAGCTGCGCATTGGAAAATTCAGGGCTATGTCGTGTAGATGATGGCCTAACAGGAGGCTTTAAAATTTTCTTTCTAGTGTCCTTCGTTTGGGAGAAAAATGCAATGGTACAAGACAGCTTTTCCTTGCCAATATCTCTCTATTGCAAAGAGCTGCGCATTGGAAAATTCAGGGCTATGTCGTGTAGATGATGGCCTAACAGGAGGCTTTAAAATGTTCTTTCTAGTGTCCTTCGTTTGGGAGAAAAATGCAATGGTACAAGACAGCTTTTCCTTGCCAATATCTCTCTTTTGCAAAGAGCTGCGCATTGGAAAATTCAGGGCTATGTCGTGTAGATGATGGCCTAACAGGAGGCTTTAAAATTTTCTTTCTAGCGTCCTTCGTTTGGGAGAAAAATGCAAAGGTACAAGACAGCTTTTCCTTGCCAATATCTCTCTTTTGCAAAGAGCTGCGCATTGGAAAATTCAGGGCTATGTCGTGTAGATGATGGCCTAACAGGAGGCTTTAAAATTTTCTTTCTAGTGTCCTTCGTTTGGGAGAAAAATGCAAAGGTACAAGACAGCTTTTCCTTGCAAATATCTCTCTTTTGCAAAGAGCTACGCATTGGAAAATTCAGGGCTATGTCGTGTAGATGATGGCCTAACAGGAGGCTTTAAAATTTTCTTTCTAGTGACCTTCGTTTGGGAGAAAAATGCAAAGGTACAAGACAGCTTTTCCTTGCCAATATCTCTCTTTTGCAAAGAGCTGCGCATTGGAAAATTCAGGGCTATGTCGTGTAGATGATGGCCTAACAGGAGGCTTTAACATTTTCTTTCTAGTGTCCTTCGTTTGGGAGAAAAATGCAATGGTACAAGACAGCTTTTCCTTGCCAATATCTCTCTTTTGCAAAGAGCTGCGCATTGGAAAATTCAGGGCTATGTCGTGTAGATGATGGCCTAACAGGAGGCATTAAAATTTTCTTTCTAGAGTCCTTCGTTTGGGAGAAAAATGCAATGGTACAAGACAGCTTTTCCTTGCCAATATCTCTCTTTTGCAAAGAGCTGCGCATTGGAAAATTCAGGGCTATGTCGTGTAGATGGTGGCCTAACAGGAGGCTTTAAAATTTTCTTTCTAGTGTCCTTCGTTTGGGAGAAAAATGCAAAGGTACAAGACAGCTTTTCCTTGCCAATATCTCTCTTTTGCAAAGAGCTGCGCATTGGAAAATTCAGGGCTATGTCGTGTAGATGATGGCCTAACAGGAGGCTTTAAAATTTTCTTTCTAGTGTCCTTCGTTTGGGAGAAAAATGCAAAGGTACAAGACAGCTTTTCCTTGCAAATATCTCTCTTTTGCAAAGAGCTACGCATTGGAAAATTCAGGGCTATGTCGTGTAGATGATGGCCTAACAGGGGGCTTTAAAATTTTCTTTCTAGTGACCTTCGTTTGGGAGAAAAATGCAAAGGTACAAGACAGCTTTTCCTTGCCAATATCTCTCTTTTGCAAAGAGCTGTGCATTGGAAAATTCAGGGCTATGTCGTGTAGATGATGGCCTAACAGCAGGCTTTAAAATGTTCTTTCTAGTGTCCTTCGTTTGGGAGAAAAATGCAATGGTACAAGACAGCTTTTCCTTGCCAATATCTCTCTTTTGCAAAGAGCTGCGCATTGGAAAATTCAGGGCTATGTCGTGTAGATGATGGCCTAACAGGAGGCTTTAAAATTTTCTTTCTAGTGACCTTCGTTTGGGAGAAAAATGCAAAGGTACAAGACAGCTTTTCCTTGCCAATATCTCTCTTTTGCAAAGAGCTGCGCATTGGAAAATTCAGGGCTATGTCGTGTAGATGATGGCCTAACAGGAGGCTTTAACATTTTCTTTCTAGTGTCCTTCGTTTGGGAGAAAAATGCAATGGTACAAGACAGCTTTTCCTTGCCAATATCTCTCTTTTGCAAAGAGTTGCGCATTGGAAAATTCAGGGCTATGTCGTGTAGATGATGGCCTAACAGGGGGCTTTAAAATTTTCTTTCTAGTGACCTTCGTTTGGGAGAAAAATGCAAAGGTACAAGACAGCTTTTCCTTGCCAATATCTCTCTTTTGCAAAGAGCTGCGCATTGGAAAATTCAGGGCTATGTCGTGTAGATGATGGCCTAACAGGAGGCTTTAACATTTTCTTTCTAGTGTCCTTCGTTTGGGAGAAAAATGCAATGGTACAAGACAGATTTTCCTTGCCAATATCTCTCTTTTGCAAAGAGCTGCGCATTGGAAAATTCAGGGCTATGTCGTGTAGATGATGGCCAAACAGGAGGCTTTAAAATTTTCTTTCTAGTGTCCTTCGTTTGGGAGAAAAATGCAATGGTACAAGACAGCTTTTCCTTGCCAATATCTCTCTTTTGCAAAGAGCTGCGCATTGGAAAATTCAGGGCTATGTCGTGTAGATGATGGCCTAACAGGAGGCTTTAAAATTTTCTTTCTAGTGACCTTCGTTTGGGAGAAAAATGCAAAGGTACAAGACAGCTTTTCCTTGCCAATATCTCTCTTTTGCAAAGAGCTGCGCATTGGAAAATTCAGGGCTATGTCGTGTAGATGATGGCCTAACAGCAGGCTTTAAAATGTTCTTTCTAGTGTCCTTCGTTTGGGAGAAAAATGCAATGGTACAAGACAGCTTTTCCTTGCCAATATCTCTCTTTTGCAAAGAGCTACGCATTGGAAAATTCAGGGCTATGTCGTGTAGATGATGGCCTAACAGGAGGCTTTAAAATTTTCTTTCTAGTGACCTTCGTTTGGGAGAAAAATGCAAAGGTACAAGACAGCTTTTCCTTGCCAATATCTCTCTTTTGCAAAGAGCTGCGCATTGGAAAATTCAGGGCTATGTCGTGTAGATGATGGCCTAACAGGAGGCTTTAAAATTTTCTTTCTAGTGTCCCTCGTTTGGGAGAAAAATGCAAAGGTACAAGACAGCTTTTCCTTGCCAATATCTCTCTTTTGCAAAGAGCTACGCATTGGAAAATTCAGGGCTATGTCGTGTAGATGATGGCCTAACAGGAGGCTTTAAAATTTTCTTTCTAGTGACCTTCGTTTTGGAGAAAAATGCAAAGGTACAAGACAGCTTTTCCTTGCCAATATCTCTCTTTTGCAAAGAGCTGCGCATTGGAAAATTCAGGGCTATGTCGTGTAGATGATGGCCTAACAGGAGGCTTTAAAATTTTCTTTCTAGTGTCCTTCTTTTGGGAGAAAAATGCAATGGTACAAGACAGCTTTTCCTTGCCAATATCTCTCTATTGCAAAGAGCTGCGCATTGGAAAATTCAGGGCTATGTCGTGTAGATGATGGCCTAGCAGGAGGCTTTAAAATGTTCTTTCTAGTGTCCTTCGTTTGGGAGAAAAATGCAATGGTACAAGACAGCTTTTCCTTGCCAATATCTCTCTTTTGCAAAGAGCTGCGCATTGGAAAATTCAGGGCTATGTCGTGTAGATGATGGCCTAACAGGAGGCTTTAAAATGTTCTTTCTAGTGTCCTTCGTTTGGGAGAAAAATGCAATGGTACAAGACAGCTTTTCCTTGCCAATATCTCTCTTTTGCAAAGAGCTGCGCATTGGAAAATTCAGGGCTATGTCGTGTAAATGATGGCCTAACAGGAGGCTTTAACATTTTCTTTCTAGTGACCTTCGTTTGGGAGAAAAATGCAAAGGTACAAGACAGCTTTTCCTTGCCAATATCTCTCTTTTGCAAAGAGCTGCGCATTGGAAAATTCAGGGCTATGTCGTGTAGATGATGGCCTAACAGGAGGCTTTAAAATTTTCTTTCTAGTGACCTTCGTTTGGGAGAAAAATGCAAAGGTACAAGACAGCTTTTCCTTGCCAATATCTCTCTTTTGCAAAGAGCTGCGCATTGGAAAATTCAGGGCTATGTCGTGTAGATGATGGCCTAACAGCAGGCTTTAAAATGTTCTTTCTAGTGTCCTTCGTTTGGGAGAAAAATGCAATGGTACAAGACAGCTTTTCCTTGCCAATATCTCTCTTTTGCAAAGAGCTGCGCATTGGAAAATTCAGGGCTATGTCGTGTAGATGATGGCCTAACAGGGGGCTTTAAAATTTTCTTTCTAGTGACCTTCGTTTGGGAGAAAAATGCAAAGGTACAAGACAGCTTTTCCTTGCCAATATCTCTCTTTTGCAAAGAGCTGCGCATTGGAAAATTCAGGGCTATGTCGTGTAGATGATGGCCTAACAGGAGGCTTTAACATTTTCTTTCTAGTGTCCTTCGTTTGGGAGAAAAATGCAATGGTACAAGACAGCTTTTCCTTGCCAATATCTCTCTTTTGCAAAGAGCTGCGCATTGGAAAATTCAGGGCTATGTCGTGTAGATGATGGCCTAACAGGAGGCTTTAAAATTTTCTTTCTAGTGTCCTTCGTTTGGGAGAAAAATGCAATGGTACAAGACAGCTTTTCCTTGCCAATATCTCTCTTTTGCAAAGAGCTGCGCATTGGAAAATTCAGGGCTATGTCGTGTAGATGATGGCCTAACAGGAGGCTTTAAAATTTTCTTTCTAGTGACCTTCGTTTGGGAGAAAAATGCAAAGGTACAAGACAGCTTTTCCTTGCCAATATCTCTCTTTTGCAAAGAGCTGCGCATTGGAAAATTCAGGGCTATGTCGTGTAGATGATGGCCTAACAGCAGGCTTTAAAATGTTCTTTCTAGTGTCCTTCGTTTGGGAGAAAAATGCAATGGTACAAGACAGCTTTTCCTTGCCAATATCTCTCTTTTGCAAAGAGCTACGCATTGGAAAATTCAGGGCTATGTCGTGTAGATGATGGCCTAACAGGAGGCTTTAAAATTTTCTTTCTAGTGACCTTCGTTTGGGAGAAAAATGCAAAGGTACAAGACAGCTTTTCCTTGCCAATATCTCTCTTTTGCAAAGAGCTGCGCATTGGAAAATTCAGGGCTATGTCGTGTAGATGATGGCCTAACAGGAGGCTTTAAAATTTTCTTTCTAGTGTCCTTCGTTTGGGAGAAAAATGCAAAGGTACAAGACAGCTTTTCCTTGCCAATATCTCTCTTTTGCAAAGAGCTACGCATTGGAAAATTCAGGGCTATGTCGTGTAGATGATGGCCTAACAGGAGGCTTTAAAATTTTCTTTCTAGTGACCTTCGTTTTGGAGAAAAATGCAAAGGTACAAGACAGCTTTTCCTTGCCAATATCTCTCTTTTGCAAAGAGCTGCGCATTGGAAAATTCAGGGCTATGTCGTGTAGATGATGGCCTAACAGGAGGCTTTAAAATTTTCTTTCTAGTGTCCTTCGTTTGGGAGAAAAATGCAATGGTACAAGACAGCTTTTCCTTGCCAATATCTCTCTATTGCAAAGAGCTGCGCATTGGAAAATTCAGGGCTATGTCGTGTAGATGATGGCCTAGCAGGAGGCTTTAAAATGTTCTTTCTAGTGTCCTTCGTTTGGGAGAAAAATGCAATGGTACAAGACAGCTTTTCCTTGCCAATATCTCTCTTTTGCAAAGAGCTGCGCATTGGAAAATTCAGGGCTATGTCGTGTAGATGATGGCCTAACAGGAGGCTTTAAAATGTTCTTTCTAGTGTCCTTCGTTTGGGAGAAAAATGCAATGGTACAAGACAGCTTTTCCTTGCCAATATCTCTCTTTTGCAAAGAGCTGCGCATTGGAAAATTCAGGGCTATGTCGTGTAAATGATGGCCTAACAGGAGGCTTTAACATTTTCTTTCTAGTGACCTTCGTTTGGGAGAAAAATGCAAAGGTACAAGACAGCTTTTCCTTGCCAATATCTCTCTTTTGCAAAGAGCTGCGCATTGGAAAATTCAGGGCTATGTCGTGTAGATGATGGCCTAACAGGAGGCTTTAAAATTTTCTTTCTAGTGACCTTCGTTTGGGAGAAAAATGCAAAGGTACAAGACAGCTTTTCCTTGCCAATATCTCTCTTTTGCAAAGAGCTGCGCATTGGAAAATTCAGGGCTATGTCGTGTAGATGATGGCCTAACAGCAGGCTTTAAAATGTTCTTTCTAGTGTCCTTCGTTTGGGAGAAAAATGCAATGGTACAAGACAGCTTTTCCTTGCCAATATCTCTCTTTTGCAAAGAGCTGCGCATTGGAAAATTCAGGGCTATGTCGTGTAGATGATGGCCTAACAGGGGGCTTTAAAATTTTCTTTCTAGTGACCTTCGTTTGGGAGAAAAATGCAAAGGTACAAGACAGCTTTTCCTTGCCAATATCTCTCTTTTGCAAAGAGCTGCGCATTGGAAAATTCAGGGCTATGTCGTGTAGATGATGGCCTAACAGGAGGCTTTAACATTTTCTTTCTAGTGTCCTTCGTTTGGGAGAAAAATGCAATGGTACAAGACAGCTTTTCCTTGCCAATATCTCTCTTTTGCAAAGAGCTGCGCATTGGAAAATTCAGGGCTATGTCGTGTAGATGATGGCCTAACAGGAGGCTTTAAAATTTTCTTTCTAGTGTCCTTCGTTTGGGAGAAAAATGCAATGGTACAAGACAGCTTTTCCTTGCCAATATCTCTCTTTTGCAAAGAGCTGCGCATTGGAAAATTCAAGGCTATGTCGTGTAGATGATGGACTAACAGGAGGCTTTAAAATTTTCTTTCTAGTGTCCTTCGTTTGGGAGAAAAATGCAAAGGTACAAGACAGCTTTTCCTTGCCAATATCTCTCTTTTGCAAAGAGCTGCGCATTGGAAAATTCAGGGCTATGTCGTGTAGATGATGGCCTAACAGGAGGCTTTAAAATTTTCTTTCTAGTGTCCTTCGTTTGGGAGAAAAATGCAAAGGTACAAGACAGCTTTTCCTTGCAAATATCTCTCTTTTGCAAAGAGCTACGCATTGGAAAATTCAGGGCTATGTCGTGTAGATGATGGCCTAACAGGAGGCTTTAAAATTTTCTTTCTAGTGTCCTTCGTTTGGGAGAAAAATGCAAAGGTACAAGACAGCTTTTCCTTGCCAATATCTCTCTTTTGCAAAGAGCTGCGCATTGGAAAATTCAGGGCTATGTCGTGTAGATGATGGCCTAACAGCAGGCTTTAAAATGTTCTTTCTAGTATCCTTCGTTTGGGAGAAAAATGCAATGGTACAAGACAGCTTTTCCTTGCCAATATCTCTCTTTTGCAAAGAGCTGCGCATTGGAAAATTCAGGGCTATGTCGTGTAGATGATGGTCTAACAGGAGGCTTTAAAATTTTCTTTCTAGTGTCCTTCGTTTGGGAGAAAAATGCAAAGGTACAAGACAGCTTTTCCTTGCCAATATCTCTCTTTTGCAAAGAGCTACGCATTGGAAAATTCAGGGCTATGTCGTGTAGATGATGGCCTAACAGGAGGCTTTAAAATTTTCTTTCTAGTGACCTTCGTTTGGGAGAAAAATGCAAAGGTACAAGACAGCTTTTCCTTGCCAATATCTCTCTTTTGCAAAGAGCTGCGCATTGGAAAATTCAGGGCTATGTCGTGTAGATGATGGCCTAACAGGAGGCTTTAAAATTTTCTTTCTAGCGTCCTTCGTTTATGAGAAAAATGCAAAGGTACAAGACAGCTTTTCCTTGCCAATATCTCTCTTTTGCAAAGAGCTACGCATTGGAAAATTCAGGGCTATGTCGTGTAGATGATGGCCTAACAGGAGGCTTTAAAATTTTCTTTCTAGTGTCCTTCGTTTGGGAGAAAAATGCAATGGTACAAGACAGCTTTTCCTTGCCAATATCTCTCTTTTGCAAAGAGCTGCGCATTGGAAAATTCAGGGCTATGTCGTGTAGATGACGGCCTAACAGGAGGCTTTAAAATTTTCTTTCTAGTTTCCTTCGTTTGGGAGAAAAATGCAAAGGTACAAGACAGCTTTTCCTTGCCAATATCTCTCTTTTGCAAAGAGCTGCGCATTGGAAAATTCAGGGCTATGTCGTGTAGATGATGGCCTAACAGGGGGCTTTAAAATTTTCTTTCTAGTGACCTTCGTTTGGGAGAAAAATGCAAAGGTACAAGACAGCTTTTCCTTGCCAATATCTCTCTTTTGCAAAGAGCTGCGCATTGGAAAACTCAGGGCTATGTCGTGTAGATGATGGCCTAACAGGAGGCTTTAACATTTTCTTTCTAGTGTCCTTCGTTTGGGAGAAAAATGCAATGGTACAAGACAGCTTTTCCTTGCCAATATCTCTCTTTTGCAAAGAGCTGCGCATTGGAAAATTCAGGGCTATGTCGTGTAGATGATGGCCTAACAGGAGGCTTTAAAATTTTCTTTCTAGTGTCCTTCGTTTGGGAGAAAAATGCAATGGTACAAGACAGCTTTTCCTTGCCAATATCTCTCTTTTGCAAAGAGCTGCGCATTGGAAAATTCAGGGCTATGTCGTGTAGATGATGGCCTAACAGGAGGCTTTAAAATTTTCTTTCTAGCGTCCTTCGTTTGGGAGAAAAATGCAAAGGTACAAGACAGCTTTTCCTTGCCAATATCTCTCTTTTGCAAAGAGCTGCGCATTGGAAAATTCAGGGCTATGTCGTGTAGATGATGGCCTAACAGGAGGCTTTAAAATTTTCTTTCTAGTGTCCTTCGTTTGGGAGAAAAATGCAAAGGTACAAGACAGCTTTTCCTTGCAAATATCTCTCTTTTGCAAAGAGCTACGCATTGGAAAATTCAGGGCTATGTCGTGTAGATGATGGCCTAACAGGAGGCTTTAAAATTTTCTTTCTAGTGACCTTCGTTTGGGAGAAAAATGCAAAGGTACAAGACAGCTTTTCCTTGCCAATATCTCTCTTTTGCAAAGAGCTGCGCATTGGAAAATTCAGGGCTATGTCGTGTAGATGATGGCCTAACAGGAGGCTTTAACATTTTCTTTCTAGTGTCCTTCGTTTGGGAGAAAAATGCAATGGTACAAGACAGCTTTTCCTTGCCAATATCTCTCTTTTCTAAAGAGCTGCGCATTGGAAAATTCAGGGCTATGTCGTGTAGATGATGGCCTAACAGGAGGCTTTAACATTTTCTTTCTAGTGTCCTTCGTTTGGGAGAAAAATGCAATGGTACAAGACAGCTTTTCCTTGCCAATATCTCTCTTTTGCAAAGAGCTGCGCATTGGAAAATTCAGGGCTATGTCGTGTAGATGATGGCCTAACAGGAGGCTTTAAAATTTTCTTTCTAGTGTCCTTCGTTTGGGAGAAAAATGCAAAGGTACAAGACAGCTTTTCCTTGCCAATATCTCTCTTTTGCAAAGAGCTGCGCATTGGAAAATTCAGGGCTATGTCGTGTAGATGATGGCCTAACAGGAGGCTTTAAAATTTTCTTTCTAGTGTCCTTCGTTTGGGAGAAAAATGCAAAGGTACAAGACAGCTTTTCCTTGCAAATATCTCTCTTTTGCAAAGAGCTACGCATTGGAAAATTCAGGGCTATGTCGTGTAGATGATGGCCTAACAGGAGGCTTTAAAATTTTCTTTCTAGTGACCTTCGTTTGGGAGAAAAATGCAAAGGTACAAGACAGCTTTTCCTTGCCAATATCTCTCTTTTGCAAAGAGCTGTGCATTGGAAAATTCAGGGCTATGTCGTGTAGATGATGGCCTAACAGCAGGCTTTAAAATGTTCTTTCTAGTGTCCTTCGTTTGGGAGAAAAATGCAATGGTACAAGACAGCTTTTCCTTGCCAATATCTCTCTTTTGCAAAGAGCTGCGCATTGGAAAATTCAGGGCTATGTCGTGTAGATGATGGCCTAACAGGAGGCTTTAAAATTTTCTTTCTAGTGTCCTTCGTTTGGGAGAAAAATGCAAAGGTACAAGACAGCTTTTCCTTGCCAATATCTCTCTTTTGCAAAGAGCTACGCATTGGAAAATTCAGGGCTATGTCGTGTAGATGATGGCCTAACAGGAGGCTTTAACATTTTCTTTCTAGTGACCTTCGTTTGGGAGAAAAATGCAAAGGTACAAGACAGCTTTTCCTTGCCAATATCTCTCTTTTGCAAAGAGCTGCGCATTGGAAAATTCAGGGCTATGTCGTGTAGATGATGGCCTAACAGGAGGCTTTAAAATTTTCTTTCTAGTGTCCTTCGTTTGGGAGAAAAATGCAATGGTACAAGACAGCTTTTCCTTGCCAATATCTCTCTTTTGCAAAGAGCTGCGCATTGGAAAATTCAGGGCTATGTCGTGTAGATGATGGCCTAACAGGAGGCTTTAAAATTTTCTTTCTAGTGACCTTCGTTTGGGAGAAAAATGCAAAGGTACAAGACAGCTTTTCCTTGCCAATATCTCTCCTTTGCAAAGAGCTGCGCATTGGAAAATTCAGGGCTATGTCGTGTAGATGATGGCCTAACAGGAGGCTTTAACATTTTCTTTCTAGTGTCCTTCGTTTGGGAGAAAAATGCAATGGTACAAGACAGCTTTTCCTTGCCAATATCTCTCTTTTGCAAAGAGTTGCGCATTGGAAAATTCAGGGCTATGTCGTGTAGATGATGGCCTAACAGGGGGCTTTAAAATTTTCTTTCTAGTGACCTTCGTTTGGGAGAAAAATGCAAAGGTACAAGACAGCTTTTCCTTGCCAATATCTCTCTTTTGCAAAGAGCTGCGCATTGGAAAATTCAGGGCTATGTCGTGTAGATGATGGCCTAACAGGAGGCTTTAACATTTTCTTTCTAGTGTCCTTCGTTTGGGAGAAAAATGCAATGGTACAAGACAGCTTTTCCTTGCCAATATCTCTCTTTTGCAAAGAGCTGCGCATTGGAAAATTCAGGGCTATGTCGTGTAGATGATGGCCAAACAGGAGGCTTTAAAATTTTCTTTCTAGTGTCCTTCGTTTGGGAGAAAAATGCAAAGGTACAAGACAGCTTTTCCTTGCCAATATCTCTCTTTTGCAAAGAGCTGCGCATTGGAAAATTCAGGGCTATGTCGTGTAGATGATGGCCTAACAGGAGGCTTTAAAATTTTCTTTCTAGTGACCTTCGTTTGGGAGAAAAATGCAAAGGTACAAGACAGCTTTTCCTTGCCAATATCTCTCTTTTGCAAAGAGCTGCGCATTGGAAAATTCAGGGCTATGTCGTGTAGATGATGGCCTAACAGCAGGCTTTAAAATGTTCTTTCTAGTGTCCTTCGTTTGGGAGAAAAATGCAATGGTACAAGACAGCTTTTCCTTGCCAATATCTCTCTTTTGCAAAGAGCTACGCATTGGAAAATTCAGGGCTATGTCGTGTAGATGATGGCCTAACAGGAGGCTTTAAAATTTTCTTTCTAGTGACCTTCGTTTGGGAGAAAAATGCAAAGGTACAAGACAGCTTTTCCTTGCCAATATCTCTCTTTTGCAAAGAGCTGCGCATTGGAAAATTCAGGGCTATGTCGTGTAGATGATGGCCTAACAGGAGGCTTTAAAATTTTCTTTCTAGTGTCCTTCGTTTGGGAGAAAAATGCAAAGGTACAAGACAGCTTTTCCTTGCCAATATCTCTCTTTTGCAAAGAGCTACGCATTGGAAAATTCAGGGCTATGTCGTGTAGATGATGGCCTAACAGGAGGCTTTAAAATTTTCTTTCTAGTGACCTTCGTTTTGGAGAAAAATGCAAAGGTACAAGACAGCTTTTCCTTGCCAATATCTCTCTTTTGCAAAGAGCTGCGCATTGGAAAATTCAGGGCTATGTCGTGTAGATGATGGCCTAACAGGAGGCTTTAAAATTTTCTTTCTAGTGTCCTTCTTTTGGGAGAAAAATGCAATGGTACAAGACAGCTTTTCCTTGCCAATATCTCTCTTTTGCAAAGAGCTGCGCATTGGAAAATTCAGGGCTATGTCGTGTAGATGATGGCCTAACAGGAGGCTTTAAAATTTTCTTTCTAGTGTCCTTCGTTTGGGAGAAAAATGCAAAGGTACAAGACAGCTTTTCCTTGCCAATATCTCTCTTTTGCAAAGAGCTACGCATTGGAAAATTCAGGGCTATGTCGTGTAGATGATGGCCTAACAGGAGGCTTTAAAATTTTCTTTCTAGTGACCTTCGTTTTGGAGAAAAATGCAAAGGTACAAGACAGCTTTTCCTTGCCAATATCTCTCTTTTGCAAAGAGCTGCGCATTGGAAAATTCAGGGCTATGTCGTGTAGATGATGGCCTAACAGGAGGCTTTAACATTTTCTTTCTAGTGTCCTTCGTTTGGGAGAAAAATGCAATGGTACAAGACAGCTTTTCCTTGCCAATATCTCTCTATTGCAAAGAGCTGCGCATTGGAAAATTCAGGGCTATGTCGTGTAGATGATGGCCTAGCAGGAGGCTTTAAAATGTTCTTTCTAGTGTCCTTCGTTTGGGAGAAAAATGCAATGGTACAAGACAGCTTTTCCTTGCCAATATCTCTCTTTTGCAAAGAGCTGCGCATTGGAAAATTCAGGGCTATGTCGTGTAGATGATGGCCTAACAGGAGGCTTTAAAATGTTCTTTCTAGTGTCCTTCGTTTGGGAGAAAAATGCAATGGTACAAGACAGCTTTTCCTTGCCAATATCTCTCTTTTGCAAAGAGCTGCGCATTGGAAAATTCAGGGCTATGTCGTGTAAATGATGGCCTAACAGGAGGCTTTAACATTTTCTTTCTAGTGACCTTCGTTTGGGAGAAAAATGCAAAGGTACAAGACAGCTTTTCCTTGCCAATATCTCTCTTTTGCAAAGAGCTGCGCATTGGAAAATTCAGGGCTATGTCGTGTAGATGATGGCCTAACAGGAGGCTTTAAAATTTTCTTTCTAGTGTCCTTCGTTTGGGAGAAAAATGCAATGGTACAAGACAGCTTTTCCTTGCCAATATCTCTCTTTTGCAAAGAGCTGCGCATTGGAAAATTCAGGGCTATGTCGTGTAGATGATGGCCTAACAGGAGGCTTTAAAATTTTCTTTCTAGTTTCCTTCGTTTGGGAGAAAAATGCAAAGGTACAAGACAGCTTTTCCTTGCCAATATCTCTCTTTTGCAAAGAGCTGCGCATTGGAAAATTCAGGGCTATGTCGTGTAGATGATGGCCTAACAGGAGGCTTTAAAATTTTCTTTCTAGCGTCCTTCGTTTGGGAGAAAAATGCAATGGTACAAGACAGCTTTTCCTTGCCAATATCTCTCTTTTGCAAAGAGCTGCGCATTGGAAAATTCAGGGCTATGTCGTGTAGATGATGGCCTAACAGGAGGCTTTAAAATTTTCTTTCTAGTGTCCTTCGTTTGGGAGAAAAATGCAATGGTACAAGACAGCTTTCCTTGCCAATATCTCTCTTTTGCAAAGAGCTGCGCATTGGAAAATTCAGGGCTATGTCGTGTAGATGATGGCCTAACAGGAGGCTTTAAAATTTTCTTTCTAGTGTCCTTCGTTTGGGAGAAAAATGCAATGGTACAAGACAGCTTTTCCTTGCCAATATATCTCTTTTGCAAAGAGCTGCGCATTGGAAAATCAGGGCTATGTCGTGTAGATGATGGCCTAACAGGAGGCTTTAAAATGTTCTTTCTAGTGTCCTTCGTTTGGGAGAAAAATGCAATGGTACAAGACAGCTTTTCCTTGCCAATATCTCTCTTTTGCAAAGAGCTGCGCATTGGAAAATTCAGGGCTATGTCGTGTAGATGATGGCCTAACAGGAGGCTTTAAAATTTTCTTTCTAGTGTCCTTCGTTTGGGAGAAAAATGCAATGGTACAAGACAGCTTTCCTTGCCAATATCTCTCTTTTGCAAAGAGCTGCGCATTGGAAAATTCAGGGCTATGTCGTGTAGATGATGGCCTAACAGGAGGCTTTAAAATTTTCTTTCTAGTGACCTTCGTTTGGGAGAAAAATGCAAAGGTACAAGACAGCTTTTCCTTGCCAATATCTCTCTTTTGCAAAGAGCTGCGCATTGGAAAATTCAGGGCTATGTCGTGTAGATGATGGCCTAACAGGAGGCTTTAAAATGTTCTTTCTAGTGTCCTTCGTTTGGGAGAAAAATGCAATGGTACAAGACAGCTTTTCCTTGCCAATATCTCTCTTTTGCAAAGAGCTGCGCATTGGAAAATTCAGGGCTATGTCGTGTAGATGATGGCCTAACAGGAGGCTTTAAAATTTTCTTTCTAGTGTCCTTCGTTTGGGAGAAAAATGCAAAGGTACAAGACAGCTTTTCCTTGCCAATATCTCTCTTTTGCAAAGAGCTGCGCATTGGAAAATTCAGGGCTATGTCGTGTAGATGATGGCCTAACAGGAGGCTTTAAAATTTTCTTTCTAGTTTCCTTCGTTTGGGAGAAAAATGCAAAGGTACAAGACAGCTTTTCCTTGCCAATATCTCTCTTTTGCAAAGAGCTGCGCATTGGAAAATTCAGGGCTATGTCGTGTAGATGATGGCCTAACAGGAGGCTTTAAAATTTTCTTTCTAGTGTCCTTCGTTTGGGAGAAAAATGCAATGGTACAAGACAGCTTTTCCTTGCCAATATCTCTCTATTGCAAAGAGCTGCGCATTGGAAAATTCAGGGCTATGTCGTGTAGATGATGGCCTAACAGGAGGCTTTAAAATGTTCTTTCTAGTGTCCTTCGTTTGGGAGAAAAATGCAATGGTACAAGACAGCTTTTCCTTGCCAATATATCTCTTTTGCAAAGAGCTGCGCATTGGAAAATCAGGGCTATGTCGTGTAGATGATGGCCTAACAGGAGGCTTTAAAATGTTCTTTCTAGTGTCCTTCGTTTGGGAGAAAAATGCAATGGTACAAGACAGCTTTTCCTTGCCAATATCTCTCTTTTGCAAAGAGCTGCGCATTGGAAAATTCAGGGCTATGTCGTGTAGATGATGGCCTAACAGGAGGCTTTAAAATTTTCTTTCTAGTGTCCTTCGTTTGGGAGAAAAATGCAATGGTACAAGACAGCTTTTCCTTGCCAATATCTCTCTTTTGCAAAGAGCTGCGCATTGGAAAATTCAGGGCTATGTCGTGTAGATGATGGCCTAACAGGAGGCTTTAAAATTTTCTTTCTAGTGACCTTCGTTTGGGAGAAAAATGCAAAGGTACAAGACAGCTTTTCCTTGCCAATATCTCTCTTTTGCAAAGAGCTGCGCATTGGAAAATTCAGGGCTATGTCGTGTAGATGATGGCCTAACAGCAGGCTTTAAAATGTTCTTTCTAGTGTCCTTCGTTTGGGAGAAAAATGCAATGGTACAAGACAGCTTTTCCTTGCCAATATCTCTCTTTTGCAAAGAGCTGCGCATTGGAAAATTCAGGGCTATGTCGTGTAGATGATGGCCTAACAGGAGGCTTTAAAATTTTCTTTCTAGTGTCCTTCGTTTGGGAGAAAAATGCAAAGGTACAAGACAGCTTTTCCTTGCCAATATCTCTCTTTTTCAAAGAGCTACGCATTGGAAAATTCAGGGCTATGTCGTGTAGATGATGGCCTAACAGGAGGCTTTAAAATTTTCTTTCTAGTGACCTTCGTTTGGGAGAAAAATGCAAAGGTACAAGACAGCTTTTCCTTGCCAATATCTCTCTTTTGCAAAGAGCTGCGCATTGGAAAATTCAGGGCTATGTCGTGTAGATGATGGCCTAACAGGAGGCTTTAAAATTTTCTTTCTAGTGACCTTCGTTTGGGAGAAAAATGCAAAGGTACAAGACAGCTTTTCCTTGCCAATATCTCTCTTTTGCAAAGAGCTGCGCTTTGGAAAATTCAGGGCTATGTCGTGTAGATGATGGCCTAACAGGAGGCTTTAAAATTTTCTTTCTAGTGTCCTTCGTTTGGGAGAAAAATGCAAAGGTACAAGACAGCTTTCCCTTGCCAATATCTCTCTTTTGCAAAGAGCTGCGCATTGGAAAATTCAGGGCTATGTCGTGTAGATGATGGCCTAACAGGAGGCTTTAAAATTTTCTTTCTAGTGTCCTTCGTTTGGGAGAAAAATGCAAAGGTACAAGACAGCTTTTCCTTGCCAATATCTCTCTTTTGCAAAGAGCTACGCATTGGAAAATTCAGGGCTATGTCGTGTAGATGATGGCCTAACAGGAGGCTTTAAAATTTTCTTTCTAGTGACCTTCGTTTTGGAGAAAAATGCAAAGGTACAAGACAGCTTTTCCTTGCCAATATCTCTCTTTTGCAAAGAGCTGCGCATTGGAAAATTCAGGGCTATGTCGTGTAGATGATGGCCTAACAGGAGGCTTTAAAATTTTCTTTCTAGTGTCCTTCGTTTGGGAGAAAAATGCAATGGTACAAGACAGCTTTTCCTTGCCAATATCTCTCTATTGCAAAGAGCTGCGCATTGGAAAATTCAGGGCTATGTCGTGTAGATGATGGCCTAGCAGGAGGCTTTAAAATGTTCTTTCTAGTGTCCTTCGTTTGGGAGAAAAATGCAATGGTACAAGACAGCTTTTCCTTGCCAATATCTCTCTTTTGCAAAGAGCTGCGCATTGGAAAATTCAGGGCTATGTCGTGTAGATGATGGCCTAACAGGAGGCTTTAAAATGTTCTTTCTAGTGTCCTTCGTTTGGGAGAAAAATGCAATGGTACAAGACAGCTTTTCCTTGCCAATATCTCTCTTTTGCAAAGAGCTGCGCATTGGAAAATTCAGGGCTATGTCGTGTAAATGATGGCCTAACAGGAGGCTTTAACATTTTCTTTCTAGTGACCTTCGTTTGGGAGAAAAATGCAAAGGTACAAGACAGCTTTTCCTTGCCAATATCTCTCTTTTGCAAAGAGCTGCGCATTGGAATATTCAGGGCTATGTCGTGTAGATGATGGCCTAACAGGAGGCTTTAAACTTTTCTTTCTAGTGTCCTTCGTTTGGGAGAAAAATGCAATGGTACAAGACAGCTTTTCCTTGCCAATATCTCTCTTTTGCAAAGAGCTGCGCATTGGAAAATTCAGGGCTATGTCGTGTAGATGATGGCCTAACAGGAGGCTTTAAAATTTTCTTTCTAGTTTCCTTCGTTTGGGAGAAAAATGCAAAGGTACAAGACAGCTTTTCCTTGCCAATATCTCTCTTTTGCAAAGAGCTGCGCATTGGAAAATTCAGGGCTATGTCGTGTAGATGATGGCCTAACAGGAGGCTTTAAAATTTTCTTTCTAGCGTCCTTCGTTTGGGAGAAAAATGCAAAGGTACAAGACAGCTTTTCCTTGCCAATATCTCTCTTTTGCAAAGAGCTACGCATTGGAAAATTCAGGGCTATGTCGTGTAAATGATGGCCTAACAGGAGGCTTTAAAATTTTCTTTCTAGTGTCCTTCGTTTGGGAGAAAAATGCAATGGTACAAGACAGCTTTTCCTTGCCAATATCTCTCTTTTGCAAAGAGCTGCGCATTGGAAAATTCAGGGCTATGTCGTGTAGATGATGGCCTAACAGGAGGCTTTAAAATTTTCTTTCTAGTTTCCTTCGTTTGGGAGAAAAATGCAAAGGTACAAGACAGCTTTTCCTTGCCAATATCTCTCTTTTGCAAAGAGCTGCGCATTGGAAAATTCAGGGCTATGTCGTGTAGATGATGGCCTAACAGGAGGCTTTAAAATTTTCTTTCTAGTGTCCTTCGTTTGGGAGAAAAATGCAATGGTACAAGACAGCTTTTCCTTGCCAATATCTCTCTATTGCAAAGAGCTGCGCATTGGAAAATTCAGGGCTATGTCGTGTAGATGATGGCCTAACAGGAGGCTTTAAAATGTTCTTTCTAGTGTCCTTCGTTTGGGAGAAAAATGCAATGGTACAAGACAGCTTTTCCTTGCCAATATATCTCTTTTGCAAAGAGCTGCGCATTGGAAAATCAGGGCTATGTCGTGTAGATGATGGCCTAACAGGAGGCTTTAAAATGTTCTTTCTAGTGTCCTTCGTTTGGGAGAAAAATGCAATGGTACAAGACAGCTTTTCCTTGCCAATATCTCTCTTTTGCAAAGAGCTGCGCATTGGAAAATTCAGGGCTATGTCGTGTAGATGATGGCCTAACAGGAGGCTTTAAAATTTTCTTTCTAGCGTCCTTCGTTTGGGAGAAAAATGCAAAGGTACAAGACAGCTTTTCCTTGCCAATATCTCTCTTTTGCAAAGAGCTGCGCATTGGAAAATTCAGGGCTATGTCGTGTAGATGATGGCCTAACAGGAGGCTTTAAAATTTTCTTTCTAGTGTCCTTCGTTTGGGAGAAAAATGCAAAGGTACAAGACAGCTTTTCCTTGCAAATATCTCTCTTTTGCAAAGAGCTACGCATTGGAAAATTCAGGGCTATGTCGTGTAGATGATGGCCTAACAGGAGGCTTTAAAATTTTCTTTCTAGTGACCTTCGTTTGGGAGAAAAATGCAAAGGTACAAGACAGCTTTTCCTTGCCAATATCTCTCTTTTGCAAAGAGCTGCGCATTGGAAAATTCAGGGCTATGTCGTGTAGATGATGGCCTAACAGGAGGCTTTAACATTTTCTTTCTAGTGTCCTTCGTTTGGGAGAAAAATGCAATGGTACAAGACAGCTTTTCCTTGCCAATATCTCTCTTTTGCAAAGAGCTGCGCATTGGAAAATTCAGGGCTATGTCGTGTAGATGATGGCCTAACAGGAGGCATTAAAATTTTCTTTCTAGAGTCCTTCGTTTGGGAGAAAAATGCAATGGTACAAGACAGCTTTTCCTTGCCAATATCTCTCTTTTGCAAAGAGCTGCGCATTGGAAAATTCAGGGCTATGTCGTGTAGATGATGGCCTAACAGGAGGCTTTAAAATTTTCTTTCTAGTGTCCTTCGTTTGGGAGAAAAATGCAAAGGTACAAGACAGCTTTTCCTTGCCAATATCTCTCTTTTGCAAAGAGCTGCGCATTGGAAAATTCAGGGCTATGTCGTGTAGATGATGGCCTAACAGGAGGCTTTAAAATTTTCTTTCTAGTGTCCTTCGTTTGGGAGAAAAATGCAAAGGTACAAGACAGCTTTTCCTTGCAAATATCTCTCTTTTGCAAAGAGCTACGCATTGGAAAATTCAGGGCTATGTCGTGTAGATGATGGCCTAACAGGAGGCTTTAAAATTTTCTTTCTAGTGACCTTCGTTTGGGAGAAAAATGCAAAGGTACAAGACAGCTTTTCCTTGCCAATATCTCTCTTTTGCAAAGAGCTGTGCATTGGAAAATTCAGGGCTATGTCGTGTAGATGATGGCCTAACAGCAGGCTTTAAAATGTTCTTTCTAGTGTCCTTCGTTTGGGAGAAAAATGCAATGGTACAAGACAGCTTTTCCTTGCCAATATCTCTCTTTTGCAAAGAGCTGCGCATTGGAAAATTCAGGGCTATGTCGTGTAGATGATGGCCTAACAGGAGGCTTTAAAATTTTCTTTCTAGTGTCCTTCGTTTGGGAGAAAAATGCAAAGGTACAAGACAGCTTTTCCTTGCCAATATCTCTCTTTTGCAAAGAGCTACGCATTGGAAAATTCAGAGCTATGTCGTGTAGATGATGGCCTAACAGGAGGCTTTAACATTTTCTTTCTAGTGACCTTCGTTTGGGAGAAAAATGCAAAGGTACAAGACAGCTTTTCCTTGCCAATATCTCTCTTTTGCAAAGAGCTGCGCATTGGAAAATTCAGGGCTATGTCGTGTAGATGATGGCCTAACAGGAGGCTTTAAAATTTTCTTTCTAGTGTCCTTCGTTTGGGAGAAAAATGCAATGGTACAAGACAGCTTTTCCTTGCCAATATCTCTCTTTTGCAAAGAGCTGCGCATTGGAAAATTCAGGGCTATGTCGTGTAGATGATGGCCAAACAGGAGGCTTTAAAATTTTCTTTCTAGTGTCCTTCGTTTGGGAGAAAAATGCAATGGTACAAGACAGCTTTTCCTTGCCAATATCTCTCTTTTGCAAAGAGCTGCGCATTGGAAAATTCAGGGCTATGTCGTGTAGATGATGGCCTAACAGGAGGCTTTAAAATGTTCTTTCTAGTGTCCTTCGTTTGGGAGAAAAATGCAATGGTACAAGACAGCTTTTCCTTGCCAATATCTCTCTTTTGCAAAGAGCTGCGCATTGGAAAATTCAGGGCTATGTCGTGTAAATGATGGCCTAACAGGAGGCTTTAACATTTTCTTTCTAGTGACCTTCGTTTGGGAGAAAAATGCAAAGGTACAAGACAGCTTTTCCTTGCCAATATCTCTCTTTTGCAAAGAGCTGCGCATTGGAAAATTCAGGGCTATGTCGTGTAGATGATGGCCTAACAGGAGGCTTTAAAATTTTCTTTCTAGTGTCCTTCGTTTGGGAGAAAAATGCAATGGTACAAGACAGCTTTTCCTTGCCAATATCTCTCTTTTGCAAAGAGCTGCGCATTGGAAAATTCAGGGCTATGTCGTGTAGATGATGGCCTAACAGGAGGCTTTAAAATTTTCTTTCTAGTTTCCTTCGTTTGGGAGAAAAATGCAAAGGTACAAGACAGCTTTTCCTTGCCAATATCTCTCTTTTGCAAAGAGCTGCGCATTGGAAAATTCAGGGCTATGTCGTGTAGATGATGGCCTAACAGGAGGCTTTAAAATTTTCTTTCTAGCGTCCTTCGTTTGGGAGAAAAATGCAAAGGTACAAGACAGCTTTTCCTTGCCAATATCTCTCTTTTGCAAAGAGCTACGCATTGGAAAATTCAGGGCTATGTCGTGTAAATGATGGCCTAACAGGAGGCTTTAAAATTTTCTTTCTAGTGTCCTTCGTTTGGGAGAAAAATGCAATGGTACAAGACAGCTTTTCCTTGCCAATATCTCTCTTTTGCAAAGAGCTGCGCATTGGAAAATTCAGGGCTATGTCGTGTAGATGATGGCCTAACAGGAGGCTTTAAAATTTTCTTTCTAGCGTCCTTCGTTTGGGAGAAAAATGCAAAGGTACAAGACAGCTTTTCCTTGCCAATATCTCTCTTTTGCAAAGAGCTGCGCATTGGAAAATTCAGGGCTATGTCGTGTAGATGATGGCCTAACAGGAGGCTTTAAAATTTTCTTTCTAGTGTCCTTCGTTTGGGAGAAAAATGCAATGGTACAAGACAGCTTTTCCTTGCCAATATATCTCTTTTGCAAAGAGCTGCGCATTGGAAAATCAGGGCTATGTCGTGTAGATGATGGCCTAACAGGAGGCTTTAAAATGTTCTTTCTAGTGTCCTTCGTTTGGGAGAAAAATGCAATGGTACAAGACAGCTTTTCCTTGCCAATATCTCTCTTTTGCAAAGAGCTGCGCATTGGAAAATTCAGGGCTATGTCGTGTAGATGATGGCCTAACAGGAGGCTTTAAAATTTTCTTTCTAGTGTCCTTCGTTTGGGAGAAAAATGCAATGGTACAAGACAGCTTTCCTTGCCAATATCTCTCTTTTGCAAAGAGCTGCGCATTGGAAAATTCAGGGCTATGTCGTGTAGATGATGGCCTAACAGGAGGCTTTAAAATTTTCTTTCTAGTGACCTTCGTTTGGGAGAAAAATGCAAAGGTACAAGACAGCTTTTCCTTGCCAATATCTCTCTTTTGCAAAGAGCTGCGCATTGGAAAATTCAGGGCTATGTCGTGTAGATGATGGCCTAACAGGAGGCTTTAAAATGTTCTTTCTAGTGTCCTTCGTTTGGGAGAAAAATGCAATGGTACAAGACAGCTTTTCCTTGCCAATATCTCTCTTTTGCAAAGAGCTGCGCATTGGAAAATTCAGGGCTATGTCGTGTAGATGATGGCCTAACAGGAGGCTTTAAAATTTTCTTTCTAGTGTCCTTCGTTTGGGAGAAAAATGCAAAGGTACAAGACAGCTTTTCCTTGCCAATATCTCTCTTTTGCAAAGAGCTGCGCATTGGAAAATTCAGGGCTATGTCGTGTAGATGATGGCCTAACAGGAGGCTTTAAAATTTTCTTTCTAGTTTCCTTCGTTTGGGAGAAAAATGCAAAGGTACAAGACAGCTTTTCCTTGCCAATATCTCTCTTTTGCAAAGAGCTGCGCATTGGAAAATTCAGGGCTATGTCGTGTAGATGATGGCCTAACAGGAGGCTTTAAAATTTTCTTTCTAGTGTCCTTCGTTTGGGAGAAAAATGCAATGGTACAAGACAGCTTTTCCTTGCCAATATCTCTCTATTGCAAAGAGCTGCGCATTGGAAAATTCAGGGCTATGTCGTGTAGATGATGGCCTAACAGGAGGCTTTAAAATGTTCTTTCTAGTGTCCTTCGTTTGGGAGAAAAATGCAATGGTACAAGACAGCTTTTCCTTGCCAATATATCTCTTTTGCAAAGAGCTGCGCATTGGAAAATCAGGGCTATGTCGTGTAGATGATGGCCTAACAGGAGGCTTTAAAATGTTCTTTCTAGTGTCCTTCGTTTGGGAGAAAAATGCAATGGTACAAGACAGCTTTTCCTTGCCAATATCTCTCTTTTGCAAAGAGCTGCGCATTGGAAAATTCAGGGCTATGTCGTGTAGATGATGGCCTAACAGGAGGCTTTAAAATGTTCTTTCTAGTGTCCTTCGTTTGGGAGAAAAATGCAATGGTACAAGACAGCTTTTCCTTGCCAATATCTCTCTATTGCAAAGAGCTGCGCATTGGAAAATTCAGGGCTATGTCGTGTAGATGATGGCCTAACAGGAGGCTTTAAAATGTTCTTTCTAGTGTCCTTCGTTTGGGAGAAAAATGCAATGGTACAAGACAGCTTTTCCTTGCCAATATATCTCTTTTGCAAAGAGCTGCGCATTGGAAAATCAGGGCTATGTCGTGTAGATGATGGCCTAACAGGAGGCTTTAAAATGTTCTTTCTAGTGTCCTTCGTTTGGGAGAAAAATGCAATGGTACAAGACAGCTTTTCCTTGCCAATATCTCTCTTTTGCAAAGAGCTGCGCATTGGAAAATTCAGGGCTATGTCGTGTAGATGATGGCCTAACAGGAGGCTTTAAAATTTTCTTTCTAGTGTCCTTCGTTTGGGAGAAAAATGCAATGGTACAAGACAGCTTTTCCTTGCCAATATCTCTCTTTTGCAAAGAGCTGCGCATTGGAAAATTCAGGGCTATGTCGTGTAGATGATGGCCTAACAGGAGGCTTTAAAATTTTCTTTCTAGTGACCTTCGTTTGGGAGAAAAATGCAAAGGTACAAGACAGCTTTTCCTTGCCAATATCTCTCTTTTGCAAAGAGCTGCGCATTGGAAAATTCAGGGCTATGTCGTGTAGATGATGGCCTAACAGGAGGCTTTAAAATGTTCTTTCTAGTGTCCTTCGTTTGGGAGAAAAATGCAATGGTACAAGACAGCTTTTCCTTGCCAATATCTCTCTTTTGCAAAGAGCTGCGCATTGGAAAATTCAGGGCTATGTCGTGTAGATGATGGCCTAACAGGAGGCTTTAAAATTTTCTTTCTAGTGTCCTTCGTTTGGGAGAAAAATGCAAAGGTACAAGACAGCTTTTCCTTGCCAATATCTCTCTTTTTCAAAGAGCTACGCATTGGAAAATTCAGGGCTATGTCGTGTAGATGATGGCCTAACAGGAGGCTTTAAAATTTTCTTTCTAGTGACCTTCGTTTGGGAGAAAAATGCAAAGGTACAAGACAGCTTTTCCTTGCCAATATCTCTCTTTTGCAAAGAGCTGCGCATTGGAAAATTCAGGGCTATGTCGTGTAGATGATGGCCTAACAGGAGGCTTTAAAATTTTCTTTCTAGTGACCTTCGTTTGGGAGAAAAATGCAAAGGTACAAGACAGCTTTTCCTTGCCAATATCTCTCTTTTGCAAAGAGCTGCGCTTTGGAAAATTCAGGGCTATGTCGTGTAGATGATGGCCTAACAGGAGGCTTTAAAATTTTCTTTCTAGTGTCCTTCGTTTGGGAGAAAAATGCAAAGGTACAAGACAGCTTTCCCTTGCCAATATCTCTCTTTTGCAAAGAGCTGCGCATTGGAAAATTCAGGGCTATGTCGTGTAGATGATGGCCTAACAGGAGGCTTTAAAATTTTCTTTCTAGTGTCCTTCGTTTGGGAGAAAAATGCAAAGGTACAAGACAGCTTTTCCTTGCCAATATCTCTCTTTTGCAAAGAGCTACGCATTGGAAAATTCAGGGCTATGTCGTGTAGATGATGGCCTAACAGGAGGCTTTAAAATTTTCTTTCTAGTGACCTTCGTTTTGGAGAAAAATGCAAAGGTACAAGACAGCTTTTCCTTGCCAATATCTCTCTTTTGCAAAGAGCTGCGCATTGGAAAATTCAGGGCTATGTCGTGTAGATGATGGCCTAACAGGAGGCTTTAAAATTTTCTTTCTAGTGTCCTTCGTTTGGGAGAAAAATGCAATGGTACAAGACAGCTTTTCCTTGCCAATATCTCTCTATTGCAAAGAGCTGCGCATTGGAAAATTCAGGGCTATGTCGTGTAGATGATGGCCTAGCAGGAGGCTTTAAAATGTTCTTTCTAGTGTCCTTCGTTTGGGAGAAAAATGCAATGGTACAAGACAGCTTTTCCTTGCCAATATCTCTCTTTTGCAAAGAGCTGCGCATTGGAAAATTCAGGGCTATGTCGTGTAGATGATGGCCTAACAGGAGGCTTTAAAATGTTCTTTCTAGTGTCCTTCGTTTGGGAGAAAAATGCAATGGTACAAGACAGCTTTTCCTTGCCAATATCTCTCTTTTGCAAAGAGCTGCGCATTGGAAAATTCAGGGCTATGTCGTGTAAATGATGGCCTAACAGGAGGCTTTAACATTTTCTTTCTAGTGACCTTCGTTTGGGAGAAAAATGCAAAGGTACAAGACAGCTTTTCCTTGCCAATATCTCTCTTTTGCAAAGAGCTGCGCATTGGAATATTCAGGGCTATGTCGTGTAGATGATGGCCTAACAGGAGGCTTTAAAATTTTCTTTCTAGTGTCCTTCGTTTGGGAGAAAAATGCAATGGTACAAGACAGCTTTTCCTTGCCAATATCTCTCTTTTGCAAAGAGCTGCGCATTGGAAAATTCAGGGCTATGTCGTGTAGATGATGGCCTAACAGGAGGCTTTAAAATTTTCTTTCTAGTTTCCTTCGTTTGGGAGAAAAATGCAAAGGTACAAGACAGCTTTTCCTTGCCAATATCTCTCTTTTGCAAAGAGCTGCGCATTGGAAAATTCAGGGCTATGTCGTGTAGATGATGGCCTAACAGGAGGCTTTAAAATTTTCTTTCTAGCGTCCTTCGTTTGGGAGAAAAATGCAAAGGTACAAGACAGCTTTTCCTTGCCAATATCTCTCTTTTGCAAAGAGCTACGCATTGGAAAATTCAGGGCTATGTCGTGTAAATGATGGCCTAACAGGAGGCTTTAAAATTTTCTTTCTAGTGTCCTTCGTTTGGGAGAAAAATGCAATGGTACAAGACAGCTTTTCCTTGCCAATATCTCTCTTTTGCAAAGAGCTGCGCATTGGAAAATTCAGGGCTATGTCGTGTAGATGATGGCCTAACAGGAGGCTTTAAAATTTTCTTTCTAGTTTCCTTCGTTTGGGAGAAAAATGCAAAGGTACAAGACAGCTTTTCCTTGCCAATATCTCTCTTTTGCAAAGAGCTGCGCATTGGAAAATTCAGGGCTATGTCGTGTAGATGATGGCCTAACAGGAGGCTTTAAAATTTTCTTTCTAGTGTCCTTCGTTTGGGAGAAAAATGCAATGGTACAAGACAGCTTTTCCTTGCCAATATCTCTCTATTGCAAAGAGCTGCGCATTGGAAAATTCAGGGCTATGTCGTGTAGATGATGGCCTAACAGGAGGCTTTAAAATGTTCTTTCTAGTGTCCTTCGTTTGGGAGAAAAATGCAATGGTACAAGACAGCTTTTCCTTGCCAATATATCTCTTTTGCAAAGAGCTGCGCATTGGAAAATCAGGGCTATGTCGTGTAGATGATGGCCTAACAGGAGGCTTTAAAATGTTCTTTCTAGTGTCCTTCGTTTGGGAGAAAAATGCAATGGTACAAGACAGCTTTTCCTTGCCAATATCTCTCTTTTGCAAAGAGCTGCGCATTGGAAAATTCAGGGCTATGTCGTGTAGATGATGGCCTAACAGGAGGCTTTAAAATTTTCTTTCTAGCGTCCTTCGTTTGGGAGAAAAATGCAAAGGTACAAGACAGCTTTTCCTTGCCAATATCTCTCTTTTGCAAAGAGCTGCGCATTGGAAAATTCAGGGCTATGTCGTGTAGATGATGGCCTAACAGGAGGCTTTAAAATTTTCTTTCTAGTGTCCTTCGTTTGGGAGAAAAATGCAAAGGTACAAGACAGCTTTTCCTTGCAAATATCTCTCTTTTGCAAAGAGCTACGCATTGGAAAATTCAGGGCTATGTCGTGTAGATGATGGCCTAACAGGAGGCTTTAAAATTTTCTTTCTAGTGACCTTCGTTTGGGAGAAAAATGCAAAGGTACAAGACAGCTTTTCCTTGCCAATATCTCTCTTTTGCAAAGAGCTGCGCATTGGAAAATTCAGGGCTATGTCGTGTAGATGATGGCCTAACAGGAGGCTTTAACATTTTCTTTCTAGTGTCCTTCGTTTGGGAGAAAAATGCAATGGTACAAGACAGCTTTTCCTTGCCAATATCTCTCTTTTGCAAAGAGCTGCGCATTGGAAAATTCAGGGCTATGTCGTGTAGATGATGGCCTAACAGGAGGCATTAAAATTTTCTTTCTAGAGTCCTTCGTTTGGGAGAAAAATGCAATGGTACAAGACAGCTTTTCCTTGCCAATATCTCTCTTTTGCAAAGAGCTGCGCATTGGAAAATTCAGGGCTATGTCGTGTAGATGATGGCCTAACAGGAGGCTTTAAAATTTTCTTTCTAGTGTCCTTCGTTTGGGAGAAAAATGCAAAGGTACAAGACAGCTTTTCCTTGCCAATATCTCTCTTTTGCAAAGAGCTGCGCATTGGAAAATTCAGGGCTATGTCGTGTAGATGATGGCCTAACAGGAGGCTTTAAAATTTTCTTTCTAGTGTCCTTCGTTTGGGAGAAAAATGCAAAGGTACAAGACAGCTTTTCCTTGCAAATATCTCTCTTTTGCAAAGAGCTACGCATTGGAAAATTCAGGGCTATGTCGTGTAGATGATGGCCTAACAGGAGGCTTTAAAATTTTCTTTCTAGTGACCTTCGTTTGGGAGAAAAATGCAAAGGTACAAGACAGCTTTTCCTTGCCAATATCTCTCTTTTGCAAAGAGCTGTGCATTGGAAAATTCAGGGCTATGTCGTGTAGATGATGGCCTAACAGCAGGCTTTAAAATGTTCTTTCTAGTGTCCTTCGTTTGGGAGAAAAATGCAATGGTACAAGACAGCTTTTCCTTGCCAATATCTCTCTTTTGCAAAGAGCTGCGCATTGGAAAATTCAGGGCTATGTCGTGTAGATGATGGCCTAACAGGAGGCTTTAAAATTTTCTTTCTAGTGTCCTTCGTTTGGGAGAAAAATGCAAAGGTACAAGACAGCTTTTCCTTGCCAATATCTCTCTTTTGCAAAGAGCTACGCATTGGAAAATTCAGGGCTATGTCGTGTAGATGATGGCCTAACAGGAGGCTTTAACATTTTCTTTCTAGTGACCTTCGTTTGGGAGAAAAATGCAAAGGTACAAGACAGCTTTTCCTTGCCAATATCTCTCTTTTGCAAAGAGCTGCGCATTGGAAAATTCAGGGCTATGTCGTGTAGATGATGGCCTAACAGGAGGCTTTAAAATTTTCTTTCTAGTGTCCTTCGTTTGGGAGAAAAATGCAATGGTACAAGACAGCTTTTCCTTGCCAATATCTCTCTTTTGCAAAGAGCTGCGCATTGGAAAATTCAGGGCTATGTCGTGTAGATGATGGCCTAACAGGAGGCTTTAAAATTTTCTTTCTAGTGACCTTCGTTTGGGAGAAAAATGCAAAGGTACAAGACAGCTTTTCCTTGCCAATATCTCTCTTTTGCAAAGAGCTGCGCATTGGAAAATTCAGGGCTATGTCGTGTAGATGATGGCCTAACAGGAGGCTTTAACATTTTCTTTCTAGTGTCCTTCGTTTGGGAGAAAAATGCAATGGTACAAGACAGCTTTTCCTTGCCAATATCTCTCTTTTGCAAAGAGTTGCGCATTGGAAAATTCAGGGCTATGTCGTGTAGATGATGGCCTAACAGGGGGCTTTAAAATTTTCTTTCTAGTGACCTTCGTATGGGAGAAAAATGCAAAGGTACAAGACAGCTTTTCCTTGCCAATATCTCTCTTTTGCAAAGAGCTGCGCATTGGAAAATTCAGGGCTATGTCGTGTAGATGATGGCCTAACAGGAGGCTTTAAAATGTTCTTTCTAGTGTCCTTCGTTTGGGAGAAAAATGCAATGGTACAAGACAGCTTTTCCTTGCCAATATCTCTCTTTTGCAAAGAGCTGCGCATTGGAAAATTCAGGGCTATGTCGTGTAAATGATGGCCTAACAGGAGGCTTTAACATTTTCTTTCTAGTGACCTTCGTTTGGGAGAAAAATGCAAAGGTACAAGACAGCTTTTCCTTGCCAATATCTCTCTTTTGCAAAGAGCTGCGCATTGGAAAATTCAGGGCTATGTCGTGTAGATGATGGCCTAACAGGAGGCTTTAAAATTTTCTTTCTAGTTTCCTTCGTTTGGGAGAAAAATGCAAAGGTACAAGACAGCTTTTCCTTGCCAATATCTCTCTTTTGCAAAGAGCTGCGCATTGGAAAATTCAGGGCTATGTCGTGTAGATGATGGCCTAACAGGAGGCTTTAAAATTTTCTTTCTAGCGTCCTTCGTTTGGGAGAAAAATGCAAAGGTACAAGACAGCTTTTCCTTGCCAATATCTCTCTTTTGCAAAGAGCTACGCATTGGAAAATTCAGGGCTATGTCGTGTAAATGATGGCCTAACAGGAGGCTTTAAAATTTTCTTTCTAGTGTCCTTCGTTTGGGAGAAAAATGCAATGGTACAAGACAGCTTTTCCTTGCCAATATCTCTCTTTTGCAAAGAGCTGCGCATTGGAAAATTCAGGGCTATGTCGTGTAGATGATGGCCTAACAGGAGGCTTTAAAATTTTCTTTCTAGTTTCCTTCGTTTGGGAGAAAAATGCAATGGTACAAGACAGCTTTTCCTTGCCAATATCTCTCTTTTGCAAAGAGCTGCGCATTGGAAAATTCAGGGCTATGTCGTGTAGATGATGGCCTAACAGGAGGCTTTAAAATTTTCTTTCTAGTGTCCTTCGTTTGGGAGAAAAATGCAATGGTACAAGACAGCTTTTCCTTGCCAATATCTCTCTTTTGCAAAGAGCTGCGCATTGGAAAATTCAGGGCTATGTCGTGTAGATGATGGCCTAACAGGAGGCTTTAAAATTTTCTTTCTAGTGACCTTCGTTTGGGAGAAAAATGCAAAGGTACAAGACAGCTTTTCCTTGCCAATATCTCTCTTTTGCAAAGAGCTGCGCATTGGAAAATTCAGGGCTATGTCGTGTAGATGATGGCCTAACAGGAGGCTTTAACATTTTCTTTCTAGTGTCCTTCGTTTGGGAGAAAAATGCAATGGTACAAGACAGCTTTTCCTTGCCAATATCTCTCTTTTGCAAAGAGTTGCGCATTGGAAAATTCAGGGCTATGTCGTGTAGATGATGGCCTAACAGGGGGCTTTAAAATTTTCTTTCTAGTGACCTTCGTATGGGAGAAAAATGCAAAGGTACAAGACAGCTTTTCCTTGCCAATATCTCTCTTTTGCAAAGAGCTGCGCATTGGAAAATTCAGGGCTATGTCGTGTAGATGATGGCCTAACAGGAGGCTTTAACATTTTCTTTCTAGTGTCCTTCGTTTGGGAGAAAAATGCAATGGTACAAGACAGCTTTTCCTTGCCAATATCTCTCTTTTGCAAAGAGCTGCGCATTGGAAAATTCAGGGCTATGTCGTGTAGATGATGGCCAAACAGGAGGCTTTAAAATTTTCTTTCTAGTGTCCTTCGTTTGGGAGAAAAATGCAATGGTACAAGACAGCTTTTCCTTGCCAATATCTCTCTTTTGCAAAGAGCTGCGCATTGGAAAATTCAGGGCTATGTCGTGTAGATGATGGCCTAACAGGAGGCTTTAAAATGTTCTTTCTAGTGTCCTTCGTTTGGGAGAAAAATGCAATGGTACAAGACAGCTTTTCCTTGCCAATATCTCTCTTTTGCAAAGAGCTGCGCATTGGAAAATTCAGGGCTATGTCGTGTAAATGATGGCCTAACAGGAGGCTTTAACATTTTCTTTCTAGTGACCTTCGTTTGGGAGAAAAATGCAAAGGTACAAGACAGCTTTTCCTTGCCAATATCTCTCTTTTGCAAAGAGCTGCGCATTGGAAAATTCAGGGCTATGTCGTGTAGATGATGGCCTAACAGGAGGCTTTAAAATTTTCTTTCTAGTGTCCTTCGTTTGGGAGAAAAATGCAATGGTACAAGACAGCTTTTCCTTGCCAATATCTCTCTTTTGCAAAGAGCTGCGCATTGGAAAATTCAGGGCTATGTCGTGTAGATGATGGCCTAACAGGAGGCTTTAAAATTTTCTTTCTAGTTTCCTTCGTTTGGGAGAAAAATGCAAAGGTACAAGACAGCTTTTCCTTGCCAATATCTCTCTTTTGCAAAGAGCTGCGCATTGGAAAATTCAGGGCTATGTCGTGTAGATGATGGCCTAACAGGAGGCTTTAAAATTTTCTTTCTAGCGTCCTTCGTTTGGGAGAAAAATGCAAAGGTACAAGACAGCTTTTCCTTGCCAATATCTCTCTTTTGCAAAGAGCTACGCATTGGAAAATTCAGGGCTATGTCGTGTAAATGATGGCCTAACAGGAGGCTTTAAAATTTTCTTTCTAGTGTCCTTCGTTTGGGAGAAAAATGCAATGGTACAAGACAGCTTTTCCTTGCCAATATCTCTCTTTTGCAAAGAGCTGCGCATTGGAAAATTCAGGGCTATGTCGTGTAGATGATGGCCTAACAGGAGGCTTTAAAATTTTCTTTCTAGTTTCCTTCGTTTGGGAGAAAAATGCAAAGGTACAAGACAGCTTTTCCTTGCCAATATCTCTCTTTTGCAAAGAGCTGCGCATTGGAAAATTCAGGGCTATGTCGTGTAGATGATGGCCTAACAGGAGGCTTTAAAATTTTCTTTCTAGTGTCCTTCGTTTGGGAGAAAAATGCAATGGTACAAGACAGCTTTTCCTTGCCAATATCTCTCTATTGCAAAGAGCTGCGCATTGGAAAATTCAGGGCTATGTCGTGTAGATGATGGCCTAACAGGAGGCTTTAAAATGTTCTTTCTAGTGTCCTTCGTTTGGGAGAAAAATGCAATGGTACAAGACAGCTTTTCCTTGCCAATATATCTCTTTTGCAAAGAGCTGCGCATTGGAAAATCAGGGCTATGTCGTGTAGATGATGGCCTAACAGGAGGCTTTAAAATGTTCTTTCTAGTGTCCTTCGTTTGGGAGAAAAATGCAATGGTACAAGACAGCTTTTCCTTGCCAATATCTCTCTTTTGCAAAGAGCTGCGCATTGGAAAATTCAGGGCTATGTCGTGTAGATGATGGCCTAACAGGAGGCTTTAAAATTTTCTTTCTAGCGTCCTTCGTTTGGGAGAAAAATGCAAAGGTACAAGACAGCTTTTCCTTGCCAATATCTCTCTTTTGCAAAGAGCTGCGCATTGGAAAATTCAGGGCTATGTCGTGTAGATGATGGCCTAACAGGAGGCTTTAAAATTTTCTTTCTAGTGTCCTTCGTTTGGGAGAAAAATGCAAAGGTACAAGACAGCTTTTCCTTGCAAATATCTCTCTTTTGCAAAGAGCTACGCATTGGAAAATTCAGGGCTATGTCGTGTAGATGATGGCCTAACAGGAGGCTTTAAAATTTTCTTTCTAGTGACCTTCGTTTGGGAGAAAAATGCAAAGGTACAAGACAGCTTTTCCTTGCCAATATCTCTCTTTTGCAAAGAGCTGCGCATTGGAAAATTCAGGGCTATGTCGTGTAGATGATGGCCTAACAGGAGGCTTTAACATTTTCTTTCTAGTGTCCTTCGTTTGGGAGAAAAATGCAATGGTACAAGACAGCTTTTCCTTGCCAATATCTCTCTTTTGCAAAGAGCTGCGCATTGGAAAATTCAGGGCTATGTCGTGTAGATGATGGCCTAACAGGAGGCATTAAAATTTTCTTTCTAGAGTCCTTCGTTTGGGAGAAAAATGCAATGGTACAAGACAGCTTTTCCTTGCCAATATCTCTCTTTTGCAAAGAGCTGCGCATTGGAAAATTCAGGGCTATGTCGTGTAGATGATGGCCTAACAGGAGGCTTTAAAATTTTCTTTCTAGTGTCCTTCGTTTGGGAGAAAAATGCAAAGGTACAAGACAGCTTTTCCTTGCAAATATCTCTCTTTTGCAAAGAGCTACGCATTGGAAAATTCAGGGCTATGTCGTGTAGATGATGGCCTAACAGGAGGCTTTAAAATTTTCTTTCTAGTGACCTTCGTTTGGGAGAAAAATGCAAAGGTACAAGACAGCTTTTCCTTGCCAATATCTCTCTTTTGCAAAGAGCTGTGCATTGGAAAATTCAGGGCTATGTCGTGTAGATGATGGCCTAACAGCAGGCTTTAAAATGTTCTTTCTAGTGTCCTTCGTTTGGGAGAAAAATGCAATGGTACAAGACAGCTTTTCCTTGCCAATATCTCTCTTTTGCAAAGAGCTGCGCATTGGAAAATTCAGGGCTATGTCGTGTAGATGATGGCCTAACAGGAGGCTTTAAAATTTTCTTTCTAGTGTCCTTCGTTTGGGAGAAAAATGCAAAGGTACAAGACAGCTTTTCCTTGCCAATATCTCTCTTTTGCAAAGAGCTACGCATTGGAAAATTCAGGGCTATGTCGTGTAGATGATGGCCTAACAGGAGGCTTTAACATTTTCTTTCTAGTGACCTTCGTTTGGGAGAAAAATGCAAAGGTACAAGACAGCTTTTCCTTGCCAATATCTCTCTTTTGCAAAGAGCTGCGCATTGGAAAATTCAGGGCTATGTCGTGTAGATGATGGCCTAACAGGAGGCTTTAAAATTTTCTTTCTAGTGACCTTCGTTTGGGAGAAAAATGCAAAGGTACAAGACAGCTTTTCCTTGCCAATATCTCTCTTTTGCAAAGAGCTGCGCATTGGAAAATTCAGGGCTATGTCGTGTAGATGATGGCCTAACAGGAGGCTTTAACATTTTCTTTCTAGTGTCCTTCGTTTGGGAGAAAAATGCAATGGTACAAGACAGCTTTTCCTTGCCAATATCTCTCTTTTGCAAAGAGTTGCGCATTGGAAAATTCAGGGCTATGTCGTGTAGATGATGGCCTAACAGGGGGCTTTAAAATTTTCTTTCTAGTGACCTTCGTTTGGGAGAAAAATGCAAAGGTACAAGACAGCTTTTCCTTGCCAATATCTCTCTTTTGCAAAGAGCTGCGCATTGGAAAATTCAGGGCTATGTCGTGTAGATGATGGCCTAACAGGGAGGCTTTAACATTTTCTTTCTAGTGTCCTTCGTTTGGGAGAAAAATGCAATGGTACAAGACAGCTTTTCCTTGCCAATATCTCTCTTTTGCAAAGAGCTGCGCATTGGAAAATTCAGGGCTATGTCGTGTAGATGATGGCCAAACAGGAGGCTTTAAAATTTTCTTTCTAGTGTCCTTCGTTTGGGAGAAAAATGCAATGGTACAAGACAGCTTTTCCTTGCCAATATCTCTCTTTTGCAAAGAGCTGCGCATTGGAAAATTCAGGGCTATGTCGTGTAGATGATGGCCTAACAGGAGGCTTTAAAATTTTCTTTCTAGTGACCTTCGTTTGGGAGAAAAATGCAAAGGTACAAGACAGCTTTTCCTTGCCAATATCTCTCTTTTGCAAAGAGCTGCGCATTGGAAAATTCAGGGCTATGTCGTGTAGATGATGGCCTAACAGCAGGCTTTAAAATGTTCTTTCTAGTGTCCTTCGTTTGGGAGAAAAATGCAATGGTACAAGACAGCTTTTCCTTGCCAATATCTCTCTTTTGCAAAGAGCTACGCATTGGAAAATTCAGGGCTATGTCGTGTAGATGATGGCCTAACAGGAGGCTTTAAAATTTTCTTTCTAGTGTCCTTCGTTTGGGAGAAAAATGCAAAGGTACAAGACAGCTTTTCCTTGCAAATATCTCTCTTTTGCAAAGAGCTACGCATTGGAAAATTCAGGGCTATGTCGTGTAGATGATGGCCTAACAGGAGGCTTTAAAATTTTCTTTCTAGTGACCTTCGTTTGGGAGAAAAATGCAAAGGTACAAGACAGCTTTTCCTTGCCAATATCTCTCTTTTGCAAAGAGCTGCGCATTGGAAAATTCAGGGCTATGTCGTGTAGATGATGGCCTAACAGGAGGCTTTAACATTTTCTTTCTAGTGTCCTTCGTTTGGGAGAAAAATGCAATGGTACAAGACAGCTTTTCCTTGCCAATATCTCTCTTTTGCAAAGAGCTGCGCATTGGAAAATTCAGGGCTATGTCGTGTAGATGATGGCCTAACAGGAGGCATTAAAATTTTCTTTCTAGAGTCCTTCGTTTGGGAGAAAAATGCAATGGTACAAGACAGCTTTTCCTTGCCAATATCTCTCTTTTGCAAAGAGCTGCGCATTGGAAAATTCAGGGCTATGTCGTGTAGATGATGGCCTAACAGGAGGCTTTAAAATTTTCTTTCTAGTGTCCTTCGTTTGGGAGAAAAATGCAAAGGTACAAGACAGCTTTTCCTTGCAATATCTCTCTTTTGCAAAGAGCTACGCATTGGAAAATTCAGGGCTATGTCGTGTAGATGATGGCCTAACAGGAGGCTTTAAAATTTTCTTTCTAGTGACCTTCGTTTGGGAGAAAAATGCAAAGGTACAAGACAGCTTTTCCTTGCCAATATCTCTCTTTTGCAAAGAGCTGTGCATTGGAAAATTCAGGGCTATGTCGTGTAGATGATGGCCTAACAGCAGGCTTTAAAATGTTCTTTCTAGTGTCCTTCGTTTGGGAGAAAAATGCAATGGTACAAGACAGCTTTTCCTTGCCAATATCTCTCTTTTGCAAAGAGCTGCGCATTGGAAAATTCAGGGCTATGTCGTGTAGATGATGGCCTAACAGGAGGCTTTAAAATTTTCTTTCTAGTGTCCTTCGTTTGGGAGAAAAATGCAAAGGTACAAGACAGCTTTTCCTTGCCAATATCTCTCTTTTGCAAAGAGCTACGCATTGGAAAATTCAGGGCTATGTCGTGTAGATGATGGCCTAACAGGAGGCTTTAACATTTTCTTTCTAGTGACCTTCGTTTGGGAGAAAAATGCAAAGGTACAAGACAGCTTTTCCTTGCCAATATCTCTCTTTTGCAAAGAGCTGCGCATTGGAAAATTCAGGGCTATGTCGTGTAGATGATGGCCTAACAGGAGGCTTTAAAATTTTCTTTCTAGTGACCTTCGTTTGGGAGAAAAATGCAAAGGTACAAGACAGCTTTTCCTTGCCAATATCTCTCTTTTGCAAAGAGCTGCGCATTGGAAAATTCAGGGCTATGTCGTGTAGATGATGGCCTAACAGGAGGCTTTAACATTTTCTTTCTAGTGTCCTTCGTTTGGGAGAAAAATGCAATGGTACAAGACAGCTTTTCCTTGCCAATATCTCTCTTTTGCAAAGAGTTGCGCATTGGAAAATTCAGGGCTATGTCGTGTAGATGATGGCCTAACAGGGGGCTTTAAAATTTTCTTTCTAGTGACCTTCGTTTGGGAGAAAAATGCAAAGGTACAAGACAGCTTTTCCTTGCCAATATCTCTCTTTTGCCAAAGAGCTGCGCATTGGAAAATTCAGGGCTATGTCGTGTAGATGATGGCCTAACAGGAGGCTTTAACATTTTCTTTCTAGTGTCCTTCGTTTGGGAGAAAAATGCAATGGTACAAGACAGCTTTTCCTTGCCAATATCTCTCTTTTGCAAAGAGCTGCGCATTGGAAAATTCAGGGCTATGTCGTGTAGATGATGGCCAAACAGGAGGCTTTAAAATTTTCTTTCTAGTGTCCTTCGTTTGGGAGAAAAATGCAATGGTACAAGACAGCTTTTCCTTGCCAATATCTCTCTTTGCAAAGAGCTGCGCATTGGAAAATTCAGGGCTATGTCGTGTAGATGATGGCCTAACAGGAGGCTTTAAAATTTTCTTTCTAGTGACCTTCGTTTGGGAGAAAAATGCAAAGGTACAAGACAGCTTTTCCTTGCCAATATCTCTCTTTTGCAAAGAGCTGCGCATTGGAAAATTCAGGGCTATGTCGTGTAGATGATGGCCTAACAGCAGGCTTTAAAATGTTCTTTCTAGTGTCCTTCGTTTGGGAGAAAAAATGCAATGGTACAAGACAGCTTTTCCTTGCCAATATCTCTCTTTTGCAAAGAGCTACGCATTGGAAAATTCAGGGCTATGTCGTGTAGATGATGGCCTAACAGGAGGCTTTAAAATTTTCTTTCTAGTGACCTTCGTTTGGGAGAAAAATGCAAAGGTACAAGACAGCTTTTCCTTGCCAATATCTCTCTTTTGCAAAGAGCTGCGCATTGGAAAATTCAGGGCTATGTCGTGTAGATGATGGCCTAACAGGAGGCTTTAAAATTTTCTTTCTAGTGTCCTTCGTTTGGGAGAAAAATGCAAAGGTACAAGACAGCTTTTCCTTGCCAATATCTCTCTTTTGCAAAGAGCTACGCATTGGAAAATTCAGGGCTATGTCGTGTAGATGATGGCCTAACAGGAGGCTTTAAAATTTTCTTTCTAGTGACCTTCGTTTTGGAGAAAAATGCAAAGGTACAAGACAGCTTTTCCTTGCCAATATCTCTCTTTTGCAAAGAGCTGCGCATTGGAAAATTCAGGGCTATGTCGTGTAGATGATGGCCTAGCAGGAGGCTTTAAAATGTTCTTTCTAGTGTCCTTCGTTTGGGAGAAAAATGCAATGGTACAAGACAGCTTTTCCTTGCCAATATCTCTCTTTTGCAAAGAGCTGCGCATTGGAAAATTCAGGGCTATGTCGTGTAGATGATGGCCTAACAGGAGGCTTTAAAATGTTCTTTCTAGTGTCCTTCGTTTGGGAGAAAAATGCAATGGTACAAGACAGCTTTTCCTTGCCAATATCTCTCTTTTGCAAAGAGCTGCGCATTGGAAAATTCAGGGCTATGTCGTGTAAATGATGGCCTAACAGGAGGCTTTAACATTTTCTTTCTAGTGACCTTCGTTTGGGAGAAAAATGCAAAGGTACAAGACAGCTTTTCCAATATCTCTCTTTTGCAAAGAGCTGCGCATTGGAAAATTCAGGGCTATGTCGTGTAGATGATGGCCTAACAGGAGGCTTTAAAATTTTCTTTCTAGTGTCCTTCGTTTGGGAGAAAAATGCAATGGTACAAGACAGCTTTTCCTTGCCAATATCTCTCTTTTGCAAAGAGCTGCGCATTGGAAAATTCAGGGCTATGTCGTGTAGATGATGGCCTAACAGGAGGCTTTAAAATTTTCTTTCTAGTTTCCTTCGTTTGGGAGAAAAATGCAAAGGTACAAGACAGCTTTTCCTTGCCAATATCTCTCTTTTGCAAAGAGCTGCGCATTGGAAAATTCAGGGCTATGTCGTGTAGATGATGGCCTAACAGGAGGCTTTAAAATTTTCTTTCTAGCGTCCTTCGTTTGGGGAGAAAAATGCAAAGGTACAAGACAGCTTTTCCTTGCCAATATCTCTCTTTTGCAAAGAGCTACGCATTGGAAAATTCAGGGCTATGTCGTGTAAATGATGGCCTAACAGGAGGCTTTAAAATTTTCTTTCTAGTGTCCTTCGTTTGGGAGAAAAATGCAATGGTACAAGACAGCTTTTCCTTGCCAATATCTCTCTTTTGCAAAGAGCTGCGCATTGGAAAATTCAGGGCTATGTCGTGTAGATGATGGCCTAACAGGAGGCTTTAAAATTTTCTTTCTAGTTTCCTTCGTTTGGGAGAAAAAATGCAAAGGTACAAGACAGCTTTTCCTTGCCAATATCTCTCTTTTGCAAAGAGCTGCGCATTGGAAAATTCAGGGCTATGTCGTGTAGATGATGGCCTAACAGGAGGCTTTAAAATTTTCTTTCTAGTGTCCTTCGTTTGGGAGAAAAATGCAATGGTACAAGACAGCTTTTCCTTGCCAATATCTCTCTATTGCAAAGAGCTGCGCATTGGAAAATTCAGGGCTATGTCGTGTAGATGATGGCCTAACAGGAGGCTTTAAAATGTTCTTTCTAGTGTCCTTCGTTTGGGAGAAAAATGCAATGGTACAAGACAGCTTTTCCTTGCCAATATATCTCTTTTGCAAAGAGCTGCGCATTGGAAAATCAGGGCTATGTCGTGTAGATGATGGCCTAACAGGAGGCTTTAAAATGTTCTTTCTAGTGTCCTTCGTTTGGGAGAAAAAATGCAATGGTACAAGACAGCTTTTCCTTGCCAAATATCTCTCTTTTGCAAAGAGCTGCGCATTGGAAAATTCAGGGCTATGTCGTGTAGATGATGGCCTAACAGGAGGCTTTAAAATTTTCTTTCTAGTGTCCTTCGTTTGGGAGAAAAAAGCAATGGTACAAGACAGCTTTCCTTGCCAATATCTCTCTTTTGCAAAGAGCTGCGCATTGGAAAATTCAGGGCTATGTCGTGTAGATGATGGCCTAACAGGAGGCTTTAAAATTTTCTTTCTAGTGACCTTCGTTTGGGAGAAAAATGCAAAGGTACAAGACAGCTTTTCCTTGCCAATATCTCTCTTTTGCAAAGAGCTGCGCATTGGAAAATTCAGGGCTATGTCGTGTAGATGATGGCCTAACAGGAGGCTTTAAAATGTTCTTTCTAGTGTCCTTCGTTTGGGAGAAAAATGCAATGGTACAAGACAGCTTTTCCTTGCCAATATCTCTCTTTTGCAAAGAGCTGCGCATTGGAAAATTCAGGGCTATGTCGTGTAGATGATGGCCTAACAGGAGGCTTTAAAATTTTCTTTCTAGTGTCCTTCGTTTGGGAGAAAAATGCAAAGGTACAAGACAGCTTTTCCTTGCCAATATCTCTCTTTTGCAAAGAGCTACGCATTGGAAAATTCAGGGCTATGTCGTGTAGATGATGGCCTAACAGGAGGCTTTAAAATTTTCTTTCTAGTGACCTTCGTTTGGGAGAAAAATGCAAAGGTACAAGACAGCTTTTCCTTGCCATTATCTCTCTTTTGCAAAGAGCTGCGCATTGGAAAATTCAGGTCTATGTCGTGTAGATGATGGCCTAACAGGAGGCTTTAAAATTTTCTTTCTAGTGTCCTTCGTTTGGGAGAAAAATGCAAAGGTACAAGACAGCTTTTCCTTGCCAATATCTCTCTTTTGCAAAGAGCTGCGCATTGGAAAATTCAGGGCTATGTCGTGTAGATGATGGCCTAACAGGAGGCTTTAAAATTTTCTTTCTAGTTTCCTTCGTTTGGGAGAAAAATGCAAAGGTACAAGACAGCTTTTCCTTGCCAATATCTCTCTTTTGCAAAGAGCTGCGCATTGGAAAATTCAGGGCTATGTCGTGTAGATGATGGCCTAACAGGAGGCTTTAAAATTTTCTTTCTAGTGTCCTTCGTTTGGGAGAAAAATGCAATGGTACAAGACAGCTTTTCCTTGCCAATATCTCTCTATTGCAAAGAGCTGCGCATTGGAAAATTCAGGGCTATGTCGTGTAGATGATGGCCTAACAGGAGGCTTTAAAATGTTCTTTCTAGTGTCCTTCGTTTGGGAGAAAAATGCAATGGTACAAGACAGCTTTTCCTTGCCAATATATCTCTTTTGCAAAGAGCTGCGCATTGGAAAATCAGGGCTATGTCGTGTAGATGATGGCCTAACAGGAGGCTTTAAAATGTTCTTTCTAGTGTCCTTCGTTTGGGAGAAAAATGCAATGGTACAAGACAGCTTTTCCTTGCCAATATCTCTCTTTTGCAAAGAGCTGCGCATTGGAAAATTCAGGGCTATGTCGTGTAGATGATGGCCTAACAGGAGGCTTTAAAATTTTCTTTCTAGTGTCCTTCGTTTGGGAGAAAAATGCAATGGTACAAGACAGCTTTTCCTTGCCAATATCTCTCTTTTGCAAAGAGCTGCGCATTGGAAAATTCAGGGCTATGTCGTGTAGATGATGGCCTAACAGGAGGCTTTAAAATTTTCTTTCTAGTGACCTTCGTTTGGGAGAAAAATGCAAAGGTACAAGACAGCTTTTCCTTGCCAATATCTCTCTTTTGCAAAGAGCTGCGCATTGGAAAATTCAGGGCTATGTCGTGTAGATGATGGCCTAACAGGAGGCTTTAAAATGTTCTTTCTAGTGTCCTTCGTTTGGGAGAAAAATGCAATGGTACAAGACAGCTTTTCCTTGCCAATATCTCTCTTTTGCAAAGAGCTGCGCATTGGAAAATTCAGGGCTATGTCGTGTAGATGATGGCCTAACAGGAGGCTTTAAAATTTTCTTTCTAGTGTCCTTCGTTTGGGAGAAAAATGCAAAGGTACAAGACAGCTTTTCCTTGCCAATATCTCTTTTTCAAAGAGCTACGCATTGGAAAATTCAGGGCTATGTCGTGTAGATGATGGCCTAACAGGAGGCTTTAAAATTTTCTTTCTAGTGACCTTCGTTTGGGAGAAAAATGCAAAGGTACAAGACAGCTTTTCCTTGCCAATATCTCTCTTTTGCAAAGAGCTGCGCATTGGAAAATTCAGGGCTATGTCGTGTAGATGATGGCCTAACAGGAGGCTTTAAAATTTTCTTTCTAGTGTCCTTCGTTTGGTAGAAAAATGCAAAGGTACAAGACAGCTTTTCCTTGCCAATATCTCTCTTTTGCAAAGAGCTACGCATTGGAAAATTCAGGGCTATGTCGTGTAGATGATGGCCTAACAGGAGGCTTTAAAAATTTCTTTCTAGTGTCCTTCGTTTGGGAGAAAAATGCAATGGTACAAGACAGCTTTTCCTTGCCAATATCTCTCTTTTGCAAAGAGCTGCGCATTGGAAAATTCAGGGCTATGTCGTGTAGATGATGGCCTAACAGGAGGCTTTAAAATTTTCTTTCTAGTGTCCTTCGTTTGGGAGAAAAATGCAAAGGTACAAGACAGCTTTTCCTTGCCAATATCTCTCTTTTGCAAAGAGCTACGCATTGGAAAATTCAGGGCTATGTCGTGTAGATGATGGCCTAACAGGAGGCTTTAAAATTTTCTTTCTAGTGACCTTCGTTTGGGAGAAAAATGCAAAGGTACAAGACAGCTTTTCCTTGCCAATATCTCTCTTTTGCAAAGAGCTGCGCTTTGGAAAATTCAGGGCTATGTCGTGTAGATGATGGCCTAACAGGAGGCTTTAAAATTTTCTTTCTAGTGTCCTTCGTTTGGGAGAAAAATGCAAAGGTACAAGACAGCTTTCCCTTGCCAATATCTCTCTTTTGCAAAGAGCTGCGCATTGGAAAATTCAGGGCTATGTCGTGTAGATGATGGCCTAACAGGAGGCTTTAAAATTTTCTTTCTAGTTTCCTTCGTTTGGGAGAAAAATGCAAAGGTACAAGACAGCTTTTCCTTGCCAATATCTCTCTTTTGCAAAGAGCTGCGCATTGGAAAATTCAGGGCTATGTCGTGTAGATGATGGCCTAACAGGAGGCTTTAAAATTTTCTTTCTAGTGTCCTTCGTTTGGGAGAAAAATGCAATGGTACAAGACAGCTTTTCCTTGCCAATATCTCTCTATTGCAAAGAGCTGCGCATTGGAAAATTCAGGGCTATGTCGTGTAGATGATGGCCTAACAGGAGGCTTTAAAATGTTCTTTCTAGTGTCCTTCGTTTGGGAGAAAAATGCAATGGTACAAGACAGCTTTTCCTTGCCAATATATCTCTTTTGCAAAGAGCTGCGCATTGGAAAATCAGGGCTATGTCGTGTAGATGATGGCCTAACAGGAGGCTTTAAAATGTTCTTTCTAGTGTCCTTCGTTTGGGAGAAAAATGCAATGGTACAAGACAGCTTTTCCTTGCCAATATCTCTCTTTTGCAAAGAGCTGCGCATTGGAAAATTCAGGGCTATGTCGTGTAGATGATGGCCTAACAGGAGGCTTTAAAATTTTCTTTCTAGTGACCTTCGTTTGGGAGAAAAATGCAAAGGTACAAGACAGCTTTTCCTTGCCAATATCTCTCTTTTGCAAAGAGCTGCGCATTGGAAAATTCAGGGCTATGTCGTGTAGATGATGGCCTAACATTAGGCTTTAAAATGTTCTTTCTAGTGTCCTTCGTTTGGGAGAAAAATGCAATGGTACAAGACAGCTTTTCCTTGCCAATATCTCTCTTTTGCAAAGAGCTGCGCATTGGAAAATTCAGGGCTATGTCGTGTAGATGATGGCCTAACAGGAGGCTTTAAAATTTTCTTTCTAGTGACCTTCGTTTGGGAGAAAAATGCAAAGGTACAAGACAGCTTTTCCTTGCCAATATCTCTCTTTTGCAAAGAGCTGCGCATTGGAAAATTCAGGGCTATGTCGTGTAGATGATGGCCTAACATTAGGCTTTAAAATGTTCTTTCTAGTGTCCTTCGTTTGGGAGAAAAATGCAATGGTACAAGACAGCTTTTCCTTGCCAATATCTCTCTTTTGCAAAGAGCTGCGCATTGGAAAATTCAGGGCTATGTCGTGTAGATGATGGCCTAACAGGAGGCTTTAAAATTTTCTTTCTAGTGACCTTCGTTTGGGAGAAAAATGCAAAGGTACAAGACAGCTTTTCCTTGCCAATATCTCTCTTTTGCAAAGAGCTGCGCATTGGAAAATTCAGGGCTATGTCGTGTAGATGATGGCCTAACAGGAGGCTTTAAAATTTTCTTTCTAGTGTCCTTCGTTTGGGAGAAAAATGCAAAGGTACAAGACAGCTTTTCCTTGCCAATATCTCTCTTTTTCAAAGAGCTACGCATTGGAAAATTCAGGGCTATGTCGTGTAGATGATGGCCTAACAGGAGGCTTTAAAATTTTCTTTCTAGTGACCTTCGTTTGGGAGAAAAATGCAAAGGTACAAGACAGCTTTTCCTTGCCAATATCTCTCTTTTGCAAAGAGCTGCGCATTGGAAAATTCAGGGCTATGTCGTGTAGATGATGGCCTAACAGGAGGCTATAAAATTTTCTTTCTAGTGTCCTTCGTTTGGTAGAAAAATGCAAAGGTACAAGACAGCTTTTCCTTGCCAATATCTCTCTTTTGCAAAGAGCTACGCATTGGAAAATTCAGGGCTATGTCGTGTAGATGATGGCCTAACAGGAGGCTTTAAAATTTTCTTTCTAGTGTCCTTCGTTTGGGAGAAAAATGCAATGGTACAAGACAGCTTTTCCTTGCCAATATCTCTCTTTTGCAAAGAGCTGCGCATTGGAAAATTCAGGGCTATGTCGTGTAGATGATGGCCTAACAGGAGGCTTTAAAATTTTCTTTCTAGTGTCCTTCGTTTGGGAGAAAAATGCAAAGGTACAAGACAGCTTTTCCTTGCCAATATCTCTCTTTTGCAAAGAGCTGCGCATTGGAAAATTCAGGGCTATGTCGTGTAGATGATGGCCTAACAGGAGGCTTTAAAATTTTCTTTCTAGTGTCCTTCGTTTGGGAGAAAAATGCAAAGGTACAAGACAGCTTTTCCTTGCCAATATCTCTCTTTTGCAAAGAGCTGCGCATTGGAAAATTCAGGGCTATGTCGTGTAGATGATGGCCTAACAGGAGGCTTTAAAATTTTCTTTCTAGTGTCCTTCGTTTGGGAGAAAAATGCAAAGGTACAAGACAGCTTTTCCTTGCAAATATCTCTCTTTTGCAAAGAGCTACGCATTGGAAAATTCAGGGCTATGTCGTGTAGATGATGGCCTAACAGGAGGCTTTAAAATTTTCTTTCTAGTGACCTTCGTTTGGGAGAAAAATGCAAAGGTACAAGACAGCTTTTCCTTGCCAATATCTCTCTTTTGCAAAGAGCTGCGCATTGGAAAATTCAGGGCTATGTCGTGTAGATGATGGCCTAACAGCAGGCTTTAAAATGTTCTTTCTAGTGTCCTTCGTTTGGGAGAAAAATGCAATGGTACAAGACAGCTTTTCCTTGCCAATATCTCTCTTTTGCAAAGAGCTGCGCATTGGAAAATTCAGGGCTATGTCGTGTAGATGATGGCCTAACAGGAGGCTTTAAAATTTTCTTTCTAGTGTCCTTCGTTTGGGAGAAAAATGCAAAGGTACAAGACAGCTTTTCCTTGCCAATATCTCTCTTTTGCAAAGAGCTGCGCATTGGAAAATTCAGGGCTATGTCGTGTAGATGATGGCCTAACAGGAGGCTTTAAAATTTTCTTTCTAGTTTCCTTCGTTTGGGAGAAAAATGCAAAGGTACAAGACAGCTTTTCCTTGCCAATATCTCTCTTTTGCAAAGAGCTGCGCATTGGAAAATTCAGGGCTATGTCGTGTAGATGATGGCCTAACAGGAGGCTTTAAAATTTTCTTTCTAGCGTCCTTCGTTTGGGAGAAAAATGCAAAGGTACAAGACAGCTTTTCCTTGCCAATATCTCTCTTTTGCAAAGAGCTACGCATTGGAAAATTCAGGGCTATGTCGTGTAGATGATGGCCTAACAGGAGGCTTTAAAATTTTCTTTCTAGTGTCCTTCGTTTGGGAGAAAAATGCAATGGTACAAGACAGCTTTTCCTTGCCAATATCTCTCTTTTGCAAAGAGCTGCGCATTGGAAAATTCAGGGCTATGTCGTGTAGATGATGGCCTAACAGGAGGCTTTAAAATTTTCTTTCTAGTTTCCTTCGTTTGGGAGAAAAATGCAAAGGTACAAGACAGCTTTTCCTTGCCAATATCTCTCTTTTGCAAAGAGCTGCGCATTGGAAAATTCAGGGCTATGTCGTGTAGATGATGGCCTAACAGGAGGCTTTAAAATTTTCTTTCTAGTGTCCTTCGTTTGGGAGAAAAATGCAAAGGTACAAGACAGCTTTTCCTTGCCAATATCTCTCTTTTGCAAAGAGCTACGCATTGGAAAATTCAGGTCTATGTCGTGTAGATGATGGCCTAACAGGAGGCTTTAAAATTTTCTTTCTAGTGACCTTCGTTTGGGAGAAAAATGCAAAGGTACAAGACAGCTTTTCCTTGCCAATATCTCGATTTTGCAAAGAGCTGCGCATTGGAAAATTCAGGGCTATGTCGTGTAGATGATGGCCTAACAGGAGGCTTTAAAATTTTCTTTCTAGTGTCCTTCGTTTGGGAGAAAAATGCAATGGTACAAGACAGCTTTTCCTTGCCAATATCTCTCTTTTGCAAACAGCTGCGCATTGGAAAATTCAGGGCTATGTCGTGTAGATGATGGCCTAACAGGAGGCTTTAAAATTTTCTTTCTAGTGTCCTTCGTTTGGGAGAAAAATGCAAAGGTACAAGACAGCTTTTCCTTGCCAATATCTCTCTTTTGCAAAGAGCTGCGCATTGGAAAATTCAGGGCTATGTCGTGTAGATGATGGCCTAACAGGAGGCTTTAAAATTTTCTTTCTAGTGTCCTTCGTTTGGGAGAAAAATGCAAAGGTACAAGACAGCTTTTCCTTGCCAATATCTCTCTTTTGCAAAGAGCTGCGCATTGGAAAATTCAGGGCTATGTCGTGTAGATGATGGCCTAACAGGAGGCTTTAAAATTTTCTTTCTAGTGTCCTTCGTTTGGGAGAAAAATGCAAAGGTACAAGACAGCTTTTCCTTGCAAATATATCTCTTTTGCAAAGAGCTACGCATTGGAAAATTCAGGGCTATGTCGTGTAGATGATGGCCTAACAGGAGGCTTTAAAATTTTCTTTCTAGTGACCTTCGTTTGGGAGAAAAATGCAAAGGTACAAGACAGCTTTTCCTTGCCAATATCTCTCTTTTGCAAAGAGCTGCGCATTGGAAAATTCAGGGCTATGTCGTGTAGATGATGGCCTAACAGCAGGCTTTAAAATGTTCTTTCTAGTGTCCTTCGTTTGGGAGAAAAATGCAATGGTACAAGACAGCTTTCCCTTGCCAATATCTCTCTTTTGCAAAGAGCTGCGCATTGGAAAATTCAGGGCTATGTCGTGTAGATGATGGCCTAACAGGAGGCTTTAAAATTTTCTTTCTAGTGTCCTTCGTTTGGGAGAAAAATGCAAAGGTACAAGACAGCTTTTCCTTGCCAATATCTCTCTTTTGCAAAGAGCTACGCATTGGAAAATTCAGGGCTATGTCGTGTAGATGATGGCCTAACAGGAGGCTTTAAAATGTTCTTTCTAGTGTCCTTCGTTTGGGAGAAAAATGCAATGGTACAAGACAGCTTTTCCTTGCCAATATCTCTCTTTTGCAAAGAGCTGCGCATTGGAAAATTCAGGGCTATGTCGTGTAGATGATGGCCTAACAGGAGGCTTTAAAATTTTCTTTCTAGTGACCTTCGTTTGGGAGAAAAATGCAAAGGTACAAGACAGCTTTTCCTTGCCAATATCTCTCTTTTGCAAAGAGCTGCGCATTGGAAAATTCAGGGCTATGTCGTGTAGATGATGGCCTAACAGGAGGCTTTAAAATGTTCTTTCTAGTGTCCTTCGTTTGGGAGAAAAATGCAATGGTACAAGACAGCTTTTCCTTGCCAATATCTCTCTTTTGCAAAGAGCTGCGCATTGGAAAATTCAGGGCTATGTCGTGTAGATGATGGCCTAACAGGAGGCTTTAAAATTTTCTTTCTAGTGTCCTTCGTTTGGGAGAAAAATGCAATGGTACAAGACAGCTTTTCCTTGCCAATATCTCTCTTTTGCAAAGAGCTGCGCATTGGAAAATTCAGGGCTATGTCGTGTAGATGATGGCCTAACAGGAGGCTTTAAAATTTTCTTTCTAGTGTCCTTCGTTTGGGAGAAAAATGCAATGGTACAAGAAAGCTTTTCCTTGCCAATATCTCTCTTTTGCAAAGAGCTGCGCATTGGAAAATTCAGGGCTATGTCGTGTAGATGATGGCCTAACAGGAGGCTTTAAAATTTTCTTTCTAGTTTCCTTCGTTTGGGAGAAAAATGCAAAGGTACAAGACAGCTTTTCCTTGCCAATATCTCTCTTTTGCAAAGAGCTGCGCATTGGAAAATTCAGGGCTATGTCGTGTAGATGATGGCCTAACAGGAGGCTTTAAAATTTTCTTTCTAGTGTCCTTCGTTTGGGAGAAAAATGCAATGGTACAAGACAGCTTTTCCTTGCCAATATCTCTCTATTGCAAAGAGCTGCGCATTGGAAAATTCAGGGCTATGTCGTGTAGATGATGGCCTAACAGGAGGCTTTAAAATGCCCTGAATTTTCCAATGCGCAGCTCTTTGCAAAAGAGAGATATTGGCAAGGAAAAGCTGTCTTGTACCATTGCATTTTTCTCCCAAACGAAGGACACTAGAAAGAAAATTTTAAAGCCTCCTGTTAGGCCATCATCTACACGACATAGCCCTGAATTTTCCAATGCGCAGCTCTTTGCAAAAGAGAGATATTGGCAAGGAAAAGCTGTCTTGTACCTTTGCATTTTTCTCCCAAACGAAGGTCACTAGAAAGAAAATTTTAAAGCCTCCTGTTAGGCCATCATCTACACGACATAGCCCTGAATTTTCCAATGCGTAGCTCTTTGCAAAAGAGAGATATTGGCAAGGAAAAGCTGTCTTGTACCTTTGCATTTTTCTCCCAAACGAAGGACACTAGAAAGAAAATTTTAAAGCCTCCTGTTAGGCCATCATCTACACGACATAGCCCTGAATTTTCCAATGCGCAGCTCTTTGCAAAAGAGAGATATTGGCAAGGAAAAGCTGTTTTGTACCATTGCATTTTTCTCCCAAACGAAGGACACTAGAAAGAAAATTTTAAAGCCTCCTGTTAGGCCATCATCTACACGACATAGCCCTGAATTTTCCAATGCGTAGCTCTTTGCAAAAGAGAGATATTGGCAAGGAAAAGCTGTCTTGTACCTTTGCATTTTTCTCCCAAACGAAGGACACTAGAAAGAAAATTTTAAAGCCTCCTGTTAGGCCATCATCTACACGACATAGCCCTGAATTTTCCAATGCGTAGCTCTTTGCAAAAGAGAGATATTGGCAAGGAAAAGCTGTCTTGTACCTTTGCATTTTTCTCCCAAACGAAGGACACTAGAAAGAAAATTTTAAAGCCTCCTGTTAGGCCATCATCTACACGACATAGCCCTGAATTTTCCAATGCGCAGCTCTTTGCAAAAGAGAGATATTGGCAAGGAAAAGCTGTCTTGTACCATTGCATTTTTCTCCCAAACGAAGGACACTAGAAAGAACATTTTAAAGCCTCCTGTTAGGCCATCATCTACACGACATAGCCCTGAATTTTCCAATGCGCAGCTCTTTGCAAAAGAGAGATATTGGCAAGGAAAAGCTGTCTTGTACCTTTGCATTTTTCTCCCAAACGAAGGTCACTAGAAAGAAAATTTTAAAGCCTCCTGTTAGGCCATCATCTACACGACATAGCCCTGAATTTTCCAATGCGCAGCTCTTTGCAAAAGAGAGATATTGGCAAGGAAAAGCTGTCTTGTACCATTGCATTTTTCTCCCAAACGAAGGACACTAGAAAGAACATTTTAAAGCCTCCTGTTAGGCCATCATCTACACGACATAGCCCTGAATTTTCCAATGCGCAGCTCTTTGCAAAAGAGATATATTGGCAAGGAAAAGCTGTCTTGTACCATTGCATTTTTCTCCCAAACGAAGGACACTAGAAAGAACATTTTAAAGCCTCCTGTTAGGCCATCATCTACACGACATAGCCCTGAATTTTCCAATGCGCAGCTCTTTGCAATAGAGAGATATTGGCAAGGAAAAGCTGTCTTGTACCATTGCATTTTTCTCCCAAACGAAGGACACTAGAAAGAAAATTTTAAAGCCTCCTGTTAGGCCATCATCTACACGACATAGCCCTGAATTTTCCAATGCGCAGCTCTTTGCAAAAGAGAGATATTGGCAAGGAAAAGCTGTCTTGTACCTTTGCATTTTTCTCCCAAACGAAGGAAACTAGAAAGAAAATTTTAAAGCCTCCTGTTAGGCCATCATCTACACGACATAGCCCTGAATTTTCCAATGTGCAGCTCTTTGCAAAAGAGAGATATTGGCAAGGAAAAGCTGTCTTGTACCATTGCATTTTTCTCCCAAACGAAGGACACTAGAAAGAAAATTTTAAAGCCTCCTGTTAGGCCATCATCTACACGACATAGCCCTGAATTTTCCAATGCGCAGCTCTTTGCAAAAGAGAGATATTGGCAAGGAAAAGCTGTCTTGTACCTTTGCATTTTTCTCCCAAACGAAGGTCACTAGAAAGAAAATTTTAAAGCCTCCTGTTAGGCCATCATCTACACGACATAGCCCTGAATTTTCCAATGCGTAGCTCTTTGCAAAAGAGAGATATTGGCAAGGAAAAGCTGTCTTGTACCTTTGCATTTTTCTCCCAAACGAAGGACACTAGAAAGAAAATTTTAAAGCCTCCTGTTAGGCCATCATCTACACGACATAGCCCTGAATTTTCCAATGCGCAGCTCTTTGCAAAAGAGAGATATTGGCAAGGAAAAGCTGTCTTGTACCATTGCATTTTTCTCCCAAACGAAGGACACTAGAAAGAAAATTTTAAAGCCTCCTGTTAGGCCATCATCTACACGACATAGCCCTGAATTTTCCAATGCGTAGCTCTTTGCAAAAGAGAGATATTGGCAAGGAAAAGCTGTCTTGTACCTTTGCATTTTTCTCCCAAACGAAGGACACTAGAAAGAAAATTTTAAAGCCTCCTGTTAGGCCATCATCTACACGACATAGCCCTGAATTTTCCAATGCGCAGCTCTTTGCAAAAGAGAGATATTGGCAAGGAAAAGCTGTCTTGTACCTTTGCATTTTTCTCCCAAACGAAGGTCACTAGAAAGAAAATTTTAAAGCCTCCTGTTAGGCCATCATCTACACGACATAGCCCTGAATTTTCCAATGCGTAGCTCTTTGCAAAAGAGAGATATTGGCAAGGAAAAGCTGTCTTGTACCTTTGCATTTTTCTCCCAAACGAAGGACACTAGAAAGAAAATTTTAAAGCCTCCTGTTAGGCCATCATCTACACGACATAGCCCTGAATTTTCCAATGCGCAGCTCTTTGCAAAAGAGAGATATTGGCAAGGAAAAGCTGTCTTGTACCATTGCATTTTTCTCCCAAACGAAGGAAACTAGAAAGAACATTTTAAAGCCTCCTGTTAGGCCATCATCTACACGACATAGCCCTGAATTTTCCAATGCGCAGCTCTTTGCAAAAGAGAGATATTGGCAAGGAAAAGCTGTCTTGTACCTTTGCATTTTTCTCCCAAACGAAGGACACTAGAAAGAAAATTTTAAAGCCTCCTGTTAGGCCATCATCTACATGACATAGCCCTGAATTTTCCAATGCGTAGCTCTTTGCAAAAGAGAGATATTGGCAAGGAAAAGCTGTCTTGTACCTTTGCATTTTTCTCCCAAACGAAGGACACTAGAAAGAAAATTTTAAAGCCTCCTGTTAGGCCATCATCTACACGACATAGCCCTGAATTTTCCAATGCGTAGCTCTTTGCAAAAGAGAGATATTGGCAAGGAAAAGCTGTCTTGTACCTTTGCATTTTTCTCCCAAACGAAGGACACTAGAAAGAAAATTTTAAAGCCTCCTGTTAGGCCATCATCTACACGACATAGCCCTGAATTTTCCAATGCGCAGCTCTTTGCAAAAGAGAGATATTGGCAAGGAAAAGCTGTCTTGTACCTTTGCATTTTTCTCCCA